>NW_028238785.1:1142500-1294759 GCF_021556685.1 Rattus norvegicus
TACAGTATGTCAGTGATTACATCATAAAGTGTGTGTCCATAAAAAAAGTCACATTATCCACACAAAAGACACTATCACCATGTGTACCCCTTGGTGGCTTTGAATTCCCTATTTACCCATGCTGCCTGGACCATGCAAAGATCCATACCCAGCTGTCAGTTCTAAGTCTACAGGAGTGGAAAGGACCCTTAAATAAGAAGGTCTTAAGAGTCAAGAGTTACAAATCAATTTTTATTCATAAGGAATACAATTTACAAAAAACAGGCATAAAATGAACAACTAAAATGGTATAAAAATGAAAAACAGTAACAAGAATATATAACTATGAAATAACAAAAAGAAAACTTCAATGAAAATCATAACCAAAAACATTTCTTAACAGCATTTTCTTAATGAACATTTAGAAACACAGTTGTAGTGCTGTTTCTCCTCTAGGACAAGACATCAAGCAGTCCCCTCAGATGTCTCTCAAATGGTGTTGTCGGTATGAGAAAGGAGAAAGACCTCAACCAGACAGGCTGGCATACGGATACATAAATGTAGGGTCTCTAAACATTGAGGAAATTATCTGAGAAGAAGAATATTCACCCAAAAAAAGTATTTGACTGTGAGGATTGTCGTCACAGGGAACTCCTGAGAGAGAAACTCATTCCTCAGGGGGCTGTCTTCCTGGGATCCATCCTATGCCATGTCTCCTGCAGTTCCTGAGACCTGGGAGGAGAAGGCAGCTATTAAGACACGGATTTGGTGGGGACACCCATACCAGCTGTCAAGTTGCTGCCTTCTGTCCCCTCAGCTGCATTGGACAGACAGCACTGATCTTTTCACTGAAATCATTGCTGATATCTATGCAGGCTGGGGAACATCACCAGCAACCCTCACAGTACTGTGGGAGAACAAGCTGCTCCTCAGACTCTACCAGTGCAAACCAAGAATGGGGAAATGGGGAGAGACCTAATTGGGGTGCAGGAAGAAAGGAGAAGGCCACATGATACCCAGAGCAAAGCCAATGACCAGGACTCATTTGCCATTTGCACTTGGTTCTTATCCCTACAAGGTGCTTCCAACCATCACATGACCCCTGCATGACCTTTGTCACACGACCAAGAACTCGTTCAAAACTCTTCATAGCATCCAATCTGTGATAGGGAGATGCAGTCATGTGATATGTTATTCCTCTGTCACCATTTCTGGACTGCAGTTTCAAAAAGGGCAGAGAAGTATAATTGCCCATAATTCAGTTTCTGAAGAGTGGTTAACATCCCAGAATACTTGTGCATAGACAGAGCAATGAATAACTCTATCACATGAGGTGGGTGACTGACTGGGTGTGGGGAGATTAGAAAGATGATAGGGGAAACAAAGTTGTATCCAATAGGCAAATGGTATCAGACATTGTTAATCTGACTCAGCTGCTTGTTCCTACCACATTTTGCTGGGTCTGGAGGTTGCTGGTATTCTCCTGTTCGTCTTCATTATTCGGGTTCAACTCAAACAAATATCGCTGTAACTCCTTGCTCTCCTGCTTCAATGTGACCAACTTCTTCTTCATACATGCCTGGTCCATCAGGAGCCGGCTGTGCAGGTTGCTGGAAACACACTCTGCATAGTAAGATCCTGAAGCCTCTTCCTCCCATTCCAACTGCCAAATCCCACAAACTCCACCAGGACCCAGATACCCATAAAGACTTCATAGAATACATCTCCATACATGTATGGCTGCTGCACAAACAGCAAACGGCCAATCCAGGGAAAAATAAATTGTTTCTGTGACCCAAGCACTAATAAGAGTCCATGTCTGTCCAAAAGAACAAGGGATCTACAACTACCCATGAGAGCCCAATGCATCGGGGCAACATCAATTAGTAGGCGGCAAATAACCACAAGAGGACAGTAGAACCAAGGGAGGTCATGCAAACCATGTGGTCCACACATTGAGCTTTGTTAAACCTGGTATGACCCCAGAGCCGCAGGTTGGCCTAATAACACTCTGATGCCTGAATCAGTGTAGTTCTATCCAGAGCCTTCTAAAGATGCATAGACACTGTGCTGAGAAGTCACAGTCTCTTATGGAACTGAAAGTGAGTCCAAAAGACCCACGGCACAGTGATATTTAAACAGCAGAAGAGATGGGCCCAGAGCTGCAGACACTCCGGTCCAGAACAAAGAGAGGCAGCAATGGATATTCCACAAGTGATGGGGCCTTCTGACCAGTACTTACCGATAGAAGTTAATCTCCTTCTTGAGCTCCTGAAATTTCTCACGATGTTCAATGTTCTTTGTGTCTAAGTTGTGCAGTAATGACATGACCTCTTTCTCCTTTATCTTCAAGTTTTCATAAAATGGATTTGGCCTGAAGTAGGGGCTGGCCCCAGGAAGATAGAACCCAATGAACATCGGGGTTTAGGATTATATGAACTCAGGCTGTGTCCTTTACTACCCCAGCCCTCGAAGGACACTTTCTGAATTCTACATATTTGGATCTTCTTCAGCTTCAGAAACTTGGAATTGTGTGCCCAGGACAACAGATGCTAAGCACCCAGATAAAGGGTTCCCTGGCTCACTTTTTTCAATCAGGAGGGCTGGATCTGCATTCAAACCTGTTATGCTGTCAAGAGCCTTGGCCACAGAGCTTATCCAACCACACACACACACACACACACACACACACACACACACACGCACACACACACACACACGCATGCACATTCAGAAACCTCTGATTTCATTTTTCCTGTTTTGACAAGTGGAATGCTACAAGCCGATTAACTAATATTCTAGAGGCAGACAGTACACATAGTTCTGGAGATGAGACCAGATATTGCCACAAACTTATAATCTGCCCAAGGCATACAAATGTATAGACAAATGTGACCACACAGGCAAAGAACTGTGCTGTTGAAAGTGGGGCTTCCAAAATAAAGCACTTACACCTCCATGAAACTATTATACGGGTAAATCCTGAGGTCAAAAAACAGACCCCTAAATTCCAAGGGGGGAGGGATAGAGAAACATATAAAAGTTGTGCATATGCATGCAGACCTGTGCACACACAGACACACAAGCTGGGACACACCCACAAGAAAAGAAAAGTAAACAGACTCAGAGAATGAGAAAGAGAGACAAATATGGAAAGAGCACAATGAGAATCAGTAGAAATGTATGCACCATTACTGTCTCAGAGTGTAAGGCCCACAGACAAGAAGGACCAGGCCAGAGCCTCAGAACTTCTAGTTAAGCATTGATATGAACAATGTGGGACCTGTCACCTAAGGGTGCTGCCATGAGATGATAGCATTCAGTCACCTTCCTAGCAAGTACAAACACTCTCCACAAACTCACAGCACCTAGAACCTTGCAAAGCTACCACCTGTCAAGGGCTTTCCAATTGTACACTGGGAACTCATGCTCCAGTGACTTTATCCCTGAAATCTTCACTCAGATCGCAAGTTCAGATTTTCAACAGGCGGAATCAGAGAGTCTATTTTCAAACTCACTCCTCAGTAAGGGTCAGGTTCTGAATCTCCTCTCTATGGGAGATGAGGTTTAGAACAAGGTCGTTTGGTTGGAGCAATGCATACCTCTTGCTCATGGATCCACCTGTCACATAAAGGAGGCGATCTGTCAGCTCATTTCTCTCCTTGGTAGTTAGCTCCAGTTCTCTATTCAGCCTCTCCTCTCCCTCGTTGGCCTGCACCTTGTTTAGGACATTTTCAGGGGATGACGTCTGTCTGCAGGCCTCTGTAGGTAGAAGAACACAAGTGAACCCGCATGGGGCGAATGCATAGAGCATACACAGACCACAGTGAGGTCCAAACAGGAGAACATGCTTGGAAGCCAGTGTCACTGCAAGGAGTTTGGTCTATGTGTAAGAGGCATCCTAAGTGGATCACAGTTCCCCCACTACTATATAGAGACCAAGAGATGTAAGCAGCCAGGTGTTCCCTATGCCCGCCCACACAGGCTTACAAGTACCAGAGAGATGCCTTCTCCAGGATTATTATCAGGTACGCAGGCTACAACCCGGTTTCAGGACCCTCACCCCTCTGGTTTCAGAAGTCAGATCATCAATTCAGCATCCACAATGACTTGATTGATCAGGGATACTCAGATATTCTACACTGTTATTCTAGTCCAATAACTTTGCATTAAAAAGTCATGTAGGGGGAGGACATGGTCAACAGACTTATTAATTCCCCCTACTGAAATGACAAATGCCCCAGAAGTGCCAATAGGTTACAGGCTCTTTCTCTACCTGCTCCATATAGTTTGGCTACTGTAGAAAAATATCTGCCACACAGAACCTCTAATATATGAAGGTAAGATTGGCCCTGTCAGCCAGAGGTATTCAGAGGAGTTCTAAGAATATAAGGTCATGGCCAGGAGCACAGTTCTCTCCCTCTTACCACTGTCAGATAGTCACTGAATTTAAAGAAGCAATGAAAGTGAAGTACAGTGATGCCCTGTTTAATTCAGAAAAGTTATACCCTCCATGCCTCCTGATGGTGTTATTATATCAATTTAACATACCGAATGCACTGTAAAAGTAAAGACTAGAAGTTCACCCAATAATAGCATAGGCATTGGCATATCCTCCATGTGGTTATGGAGAAACTAATGATGTGAAAACCTTGACTTTCAGGAATTGAGATAATCATGGAATTCAATATCTGTGGAGATGTTCCAGTGGTTGTGGCCCATTACTAAAAAGGCCAGCGGAAGACCCCCACACACACCCCTGACAGGAAGCTCAACATACTCTGCCCAGAACTTACTCCACATTCCCCATGTCCTGTGTCCATCATTACTTTTAGGTTTCGTTTGCTTCACTCTAGACTCTTCTCTATCAACATCAACTCTCCCAAAGCGCCTACAAAGACGGGCAAACATGCCTGTGGATATATCCTTTGGACACTAAGAGAAAAAGTAGGGAATTGGTTGTCACAACGATACTGGTGACATCACAGGGATTCCAAGGTCTCTCTAGGAGACAATAGAATGTCCACGAAGGGACTGCTGATGTCCCGGAGAACAGACTTTGCCTCCCTGCTAATGTTCTCCCTGTACTGAGCAAAAGCTGATGTGCCCTTTTCAGGAGACTTCCCTGTGGCATAGCCACTGAGCACCACATGCTTCCAAAGCCAAATTTGACTCTAGGCTTGATTGGAAAAACCTAAGTCATTGCTATGTATCTAAATGAGTGTTTCCTCCCCAATCCCTGCACAGAAATGTTTCATCCTACCTCAAATTCTCCTCAGTCAGCAATATTACCCATTAAAGATTACTGAGAAATCACACCAGTTAATATAAGTAGCCAAAGAGGTCTCCTGTCTCATCATGTGCAGGTGCATGAAATCACACCCAGAAATAGCCTGTCGGGTAGGTTGCGATGTGGGTGTGTGTTATAGGTACAACCTGAAGCTTTGTGCTTAACATTTGACAGTTGCCACCAGATTCCTTAGGAGAAAGAATTGCATTCATTATGGTCCTGGCAACAATGTGGTGATCTGTTAGCAGAGGAAACTGAAATATTGGATCCACAAGTGAATGCACCCTCAGGCTGAGTGTGGGGCTCTCCTCTTTGCACTTAAGTTACCAAAGCAGGATTCCTTACAGGCCTCTCTAAGCTATAACGTGTGATTTCATCTGAAAAATAAAATAGTCAGCAGATGTGTGTGTGTGTGTGGGGGTCCAGCCAAAGGAGTAGGACAAGCCTAGAGACATAACTCAGGGGACAGAATAAGAAACAAGCATCTTCACTCCTGTTTCATGGATCACCCCACAAAACACAAAAGCATCTATCATATTAAAAAAAAAACCAAGTTATTTTATTGAATGCATACACTAATACTGTTTACAGTATTAGTGGCAAAGCTCAGATTTTGGGGGCAGTTCCATGACTTGAACTATCTTCCGGACAACATATAAAGCAATAAATAAATAAATAAATAAATAAATAAATAAATAAATAAGAAAAAATACAGAAAAATAAAAAAACACAAAAAGCACGAGCCTCTCATGTGAAGTTACAGAAGAGTTATCCAGTGGTCACTTCTGATTCTGACCAGGCCATTTTAGCTATGACAGTGCATAGTGACCCTTAATTTGATGGGTCCTATTTAAAGCTTTGTGCAACATTGTCATTTTAACAAACCTCATCCAGAGCATACATAACGACACAGGATATGATTGCCATGTCCTTGCTGTGTATGAAGTTATTTTTCTGTGTCCTTGATTGTCAGGCATATTACAGCAACAATCTGAGATGGCTGGTAGACTTGGAAGAAAGTGGATATGAAAGATCCCCATTTATATATCAGTACAGCCATTTCTTAAGAATGAGAATCTTTTAAGCTGGCCCTCGCTTAGCCCCTACACATTAGACAATAGAACAGAAAGTACAGAAAGCACATTCCCACCCACTCTCTAGGAAGCTGCCCGACCATAAGAACAGAGGGTATAGAACATATTTACTGCAGGGCAATTACAAGACAGGAAACATCTCTGGGAAGCTGACTGACCACTATAGAAGTGAGATGTCCTTGGTACTGAATGCAGCTGTGCTATAGGCTGACATAGCTATAGCCTTGTCCTGGGAACTCCAGAAGAGAAACACCTGCCAAGACAGATATCCTTGGTCCTTGTCCTGGGAACCCCATGATAAGAAAACATATATCAAGTCAGACGTCCTTGGTACTGAAATAGCTGCATTGATGTGGTTACGGCCTTATCCCAGGAATTCCAGGACGAGAAACATCTGCCTAGTTATCCTTGGCACCGAAATAGCTGAGCTAATGAAACTGTGTGATCATAATGATTGTTTAAGCTGTACATTTCTGTTGTTCGAGGTTCCTCACATCCCTCCTGCGTGAGGACCGTGTCGAGCCCCAGTGCATTGGTATCCCAAAGTAAACCTCTTGTTTTTACATCAAGACTGAGTCCTCTGTGTTCATGGGGTGGTGATTATCCTCAGGACTGGAGTGAGTGTCTCCTCTGTCTGAGGGTCTTTCAGATAAAGCTATAGTTGTGGGTTACACACCTCAATTCTCATTGGCTAATGCTGTCCTCACAGTCCTTGGAGGCCCCTTTGTAAGACTACCTGTTGGAAAGTGGAAGCAGCTTTATTTGAGCTCAAAGTGAACCTGACGAGCAACGTAGAGAACAAGATGGGGTAATTGAGACCCTGTCTAAAACCAGCACTGAAACCCACCCTTCATTCAAAGCATCATCTACAAATTCTTGAATTTTTACCATTCTCTGCCAACCAGTCTTTCATTCAGGAATGGTAGAAAAGAACTGGAAATGATCTTTGTATTCTAAGGACCTCGATCTGTCTTTCCTTAGGTCCACGTTAAGAACAAATGAAATGGGTATCACCATCTGAACAACTTAGTATCACCTACTCAGCATTTCTAGCCTAATACTGTGCCTATGGCAATCTCAAGCTTCCCTGAGTGTTGCTGCCCCAGCAAGAAGAATGAAGAACTGAGGTCAAACCCCAGTGAACCTTTCAAGGGGTTAGAAGAAAGCCATCAGAGATACTGCACTTCTTTGTCCTTAGAATAAGTCAAGATGATACAACGTGAATCTATTGGGCTATTCAACCATCCATCTTCCTCACAACCCCACCTATCTGAGTTCATTGCTTGGCAGAATTCATGCCCCACCATCCTAGATATTTCTTGATTCATTGCTGCCAAGGGCCAGGTTTCCTGAGTTTTGTTTTTTATAGAATTGGGTGTAGTCAATCATAGTTGCCCTCTGTAAGAAATGACAAATATCTATAATAACTGACCACACTGTACTTGTGTATACAAGTACAGTAGTGGAAAATTCAGCATAACTGAGGAATGGGAAATCACCACTGTGTCCTGGCCTTTCTCTGCCCATATCACAGCTCACAGGCAGCTGGGGCAAACCTTGAGTTCCTCTGTAGAAACAGAGTGATGTTGAATGGACACTGAGCAGGCAGAGCAACACAGCTGAGGCAACTCAATTCCAGCAACAAATGCATTATGTGTTTCCCATCTTAACAGCTCCTTTTGAGGACTTGTCCCCACACCTAGCTTAAACACAGCAATTTTCATACATGCCCGCCTGCTATTTCATATTGTTGCTGTAATACGCTTCCACATCATAGATTTCAAAAAAGAAAGAAAATAAACCTGACAGTGAGAAGGGTGATGCCTGTCAACATCTAGTGCATTGGGGGCCCAGGTACGGTCACAAATAACCAGGACACAGGGGATGCAGAGCAAAGGCAGATGCAACTGCATGCAGCTGCAAGTTTATTAACCCTTATATAGTCATGAATATGGATTACCTCACTTTCCCTTTTGGCAAGATATAATAAGATGGTTATTCCCATGATACCAGGAACGACTGAGGCAAGACTAGGCAAAGAAGTGAGACTAAGCCAAGGCTTCTCCTTAAAATATCTGTATAGCAAATCACCCCTCTTCCTAGTATCACAATATCCTTGTCATAACCCAGAGAGCATGAGACCTGCTTCCACAAAATAGGACATAGTACAACATAGTGTAAGGTAAAGTGAGAAAAACATTTCCTTCTCAAGGGCAGCGTTCCAGCCCCTGCTTGCATCTCTCAGCCGTCTTTCCTTGATCCTGTCTGGGAAGTGTATCTCAGTGACTCCACAATTTCTTTCTTTATTCTTTTGTTTTGAAAGTAACACTTTCTATAACACAGCTAAATGTCCTTGAAGGGGTTTAATCATGCAAAAAGAAAGCAATATAATATATAATGTATGCAACCTTTAATGAGTGTATCTATTTTCTTAGGGGTATTATTCAGATACCTTCCCAGATCTGGATTTAACTTTGGTAATTTTTATCTGTCTACAAAATCAACAATATCGAATAAATATTCCAGTTTTCTGGCGTAAAGTCCTCGGGAGTAAGAACTAATGATTTTGGAATTTGCTCGGTGTCTATTGTTATGTCCCTCATTTCATTTCTGATTTTTAATATATGTATTGTCTCTCTTGTGCATTGTTAGTTTGAGGAAGGGTTTGTCTCTCTTGTGGTTCTTCTCAAAAAAAAAAAAGAGGAAGAAAAGAAAAAGACAGCTCTTGCTTTCCTTGATTTTGTATTTTTCTCTTTGTTTCTAAAGGCTTGATTTCAACCCTGAGTTTATTGCCCTTCATCAGATCCTACCAGACTCTCTATGGGATGAGGCTTTGCCTCACCTTGGTAACAGCAGCATGGAATAAATGAAGCTTCTGCTGATCTCTGTTGCGGTGTTGCACATCACAATCTCACCGAAAACCATGCATAGCCTGGTTTTAGGCTCTATTAAAGCCGCCCACTATTTCAGTGTTCCCTGCAAGGTGCCATGGAATGGTAGTAACATAATTCTGCATGCACATCGACATGTTTCTCCACGGTCTTCTGGGTCATTTGATAATAATTTATAGTGAGTTCATGGATGAACACACACACACACACACACACACACACACACACACACACTTTACTGACATGGTGCATATTCTTTGCACACCAAAAATAAAGTGAGCGTTACTGAAAATGCACCAATAATGGAATCGAAGGAGGGAGCTGTGGGGAAGCTGGGGCTTAGAGTTACTTAAAAGACCGATGCAGATTCTCCTTCTATTGGAGGAGAAACTTGATAGACATTGTGGTTCTTTATTTTCTTTCTCTAGAGCACACAGGACTAGGGTGGCAGCTAGGGCTTTGAGCATGTTTGGCAGGTACTGTAGCACTGAATTAAATCCTAGGGCTGGAACCCTATTAATCATCTACAACAATTACAGGGCAGGCTGGATGACGACACTCAGCTGACATTGTGGACATCTCAGGACAGTCACTGGACAATGGCTGACACACTTGTCTGAAGACTGGAAATGTTTCTCGATCTTGGAGAGGAAAGAAGGACCCTCCAACTACACTGTCCTCTAAGGAAGTTTATTCAGGTGAGGGATGACAGGGACTGTTTTGTCTCACGTCACACATGTCAGTAGAAAATATCCTAGGTATTGGATGGCGCTGTTAGCATTAATAGAACACAGCCCATAGTGTTGGGAAGATTAATAAATTATGAGTAGGATTAGAAAACCCCAAGCCTCTTCCAGGTCCTAAGAGAGCAAAAAATACCACCAAACACAGCATTAATGTGATAGGTTGGTTAAATCTAGTTACTAGATTCTAGTGTGATGCCTATGACTTTTTGTGTCATGCTCAGCTTATAATGACTAGAGGACCTAAGCTTGAGAGTCACCAATGCCTCTCCCTTGCTTCTCCAGCTGCTGAGCATTGAAAAGCCCTAATGAGACAGCATCTGTTTGCAGACATACTGGATTGTTCTTCTTCACTTTATCTCTCGGAGTCACCTCCACTCACAGTAAGTCAGTTTAATTCCATAAATTGGAAATGAGTCACGTGGAACATATACTTTCTCAATACGATCACAGATTTCCATGTAAAAGGTGAAACATGAACCGTCCCACCTAAGCTCTGGGCTTGCACAGACCTGCTCTGCAAAAGAAACATGTGGTCACAGCTGCAGTCTGCATTCACTATGGATGCTCTTGAGGTCCTCCCTAAACTGCATGGATTAAGATAATTATCTTGCTTTCTATCAAAAGAATTCATTATGCCAAGTTGGCCTGTAGAAGGAGGCTAGTGTCTTCAGTATTTTATCAGATGTGCTTAATGTATATAATCATCGATAGTAAGTGAAAGATCTGTTTGGAATTGAAACCGAGTGATGCTGGAGGATGATTCTGAATGCACAATGAGCAGTGGAGGCACCAGAGCCCGGTGTGGATGCCTAGCAGGCTACCACATTGAGCAGGCACCGCTCAACCACCTGTACATACACATCTCCTGAGATCTCTCTCCTTAATTGAAGGTGATCGTGTCCATCTAGTACAGCACATGCCCTGGAAGGACAAAAGCTACCTACAGGAGCTGTGGTGATGGCTCACAGGTTAGAGCATCTGCTGCTCTCTCAGAAGAACCACATGGTCCCTAACAATCATCTACAATGGGGAATGCTATTCCCTCTTTTGGATCATGAGGGAAATGCACTCAGGAGTGACCCAGACATACATTTGAAAAAAAAAGATCCATTGAGTTACATGATAAAAATAAATATAATCAGCAACAATAAAAAACACAGCATATGAATGATCAAGTGAAACAGCACCTATAAAAACCTATTTCCCAAAATGACGTTGATGGTCATTATCTTTGTGGTTTAATACTAATGCTGTATTGTAAGAAAAACTGAGGCACATGGTTCTCGATTAGGATTATTCTATATTCCTTTGTGAAAGTTGTCATTTTTTCTGCAGCTCTACAGGCATGAGTGTGTGCTACTCTATATCTGGTGCACACAGTCAATAAGGAATGTGTGTTGTAGACTGATATAGACTAGGATGAGCAGAATACATGACAGCATGGATACAGTATGGCAGTGATTACATCATAAAGTGTGTGTCCATAAAAAAAAGTCACATTATCCACACAAAAGACACCATCACCCTGTGTACCCCTTGGTGGCTTTGAATTCCCTATTTACCCATGCTGCCTGGACCATGCAAAGATCCATATCCAGCTGTAAGCTCTAAGTCTACAGGAGGGGAAAGGACCCTTGAATAAGATGGTCTTAAGAGTCAAGAGTTACAAATCAATTTTTATTCATAAGGAATACAATTTACAAAAAACAGGCATAAAATGAACAACTAAAATGGTATAAAAAATGAAAAACAGTAACAAGAATATATAACTATGAAATAACAAAAAGAAAACTTCAATGAAAATCATAATCAAAAACATTTCTTAACAGCATTTTCTTAATGAACATTTAGAAACACAGTTGTAGTCCTGTTTCTCCTCTAGGACAGGAGATGTCAAGGCAGTCCCCTCAGTTGTCTCTCAAATGGTGTTGTCGGTATGAGAAAGGAGAAAGACTTCAATGAGACAGGCTGGCATACGGATACATAAATTTAGGGTCTCTATACATTGAGGAAATTATCTGAGAAGAATAATATTCCCCCAAAAAGTCTTTGACTGGGAGGATTGTTGTCACAGGGAACTCCTGAGAGAGAAACTCATTCCTCAGGGGGCTGTCTTCCTGGGATCCGTCCTATGCCATGTCTCCTGCAGTTCCTGAGACCTGGGAGGAGAAGGCAGCTATTAAGACACTGATTTGGTGGGGACATGCATACCAGCTATCAAGTTGCTGCCTTCTTTCCCCTCAGCTGCATTGGACAGACAGCACTGATCTTTTCACTGAAATCATTGCTGATATCTATGCAGGATGGGAAACATCACCAGCAACCCTCACAGTACTGTGGGAGAACAAGCTGCTCCTCAGAATCTACCAGTGCAAACCAAGAATGGGGAAATGGGGAGAGACCTAATTGGGGTGCAGGAAGAAAGGAGAAGGCCACATGATACCCAGATCAAAGCCAATGACCAGGACTCATTTGCCATTTGCACTTGGTTCTTATCCCTACAAGGTGCTTCCAACCATAACATGACCCCTGTATGACCTTTGTCACAGGACCAAGAACTCGTTCAAACTCTTCATAGCATCCAATCTGTGATAGGGAGATGCAGTCATGTGATATGTTATTCCTCTGTCACCATTTCTGGACTGCAGTTTCAAAAAGGGCAGAGAAGTATAATTGCCCATAATTCAGCTTCTGAAAAGTGGTTAACATCCCAGAATACTTGTGCATAGACAGAGCAATGAATAACTCTATCACATGAGGTGGGTGACTGATTGGGTGTGGGGAGATTAGAAAGATGATAGGGGAAGTAAAGATGTATCCAATAGGCAAATGGTATCAGACATTGTTAATCTGACTCAGCTGCTTGTTCCTACCACATTTTGCTGGGTCTGGAGGTTGCTGGTCATCTCCTGTTCTTCTTCATCGTTTGGGTTCAACTCAAACAAATATCGCTGTAACTCCTTGCACTCCTGCTTCAATGTGACCAACTTCTTCTTCATACATGCCTGGTCCATCAGGAGCCGGCTGTGCAGGTTGCTGGAAACACACTCTGCATAGTAAGATCCTGAGGCCTCTTCCTCCCATTCCAACTGCCAAATCCCACAAAGTCCACCAGGACCCAGATACCCATAATGACTTCATAGAATACATCTCCATACATGTAAGGCTGCTGCACAAACAGCAAACGGCCAATCCAGGGAAGAATAAATTGTTTCTGTGACCCAAGCACCAGTAAGAGTCCATGTCTCTCCAAAAGAACAAGGGATCTACAACTATCCATGAAAGCCCAATGCACCGGGGCAACATCAATTAGTAGGCAGTAAACAATCACAAGAGGACAGTAGAACCAAGAGAAGGTCATGCTAACCATGTGGTCCACACATTGAGCTTTGTTAAACCTGGTATGACCCCAGAGGCCCAGGTCGGCCTAATAACACTCTGATGCCTGAATCAGTATAGTTCTATCCAGAGCCTTCTAAAGATGCATAGACACTGTGGTGATGAGTCACAGTCTCTTATGGAACTGAAACTGAGTCCAAAAGACCCACGACACAGTGATATTTAAACAGCAGAAGACATGGACCCAGAGCTGCAGGCTCTCCAGTCCGGAACAAAGAGAGGCAGCAATGGATATTCCACAAGTGATGGGCCCTTCTGACCAGTACTTACCAATAGAAGTTAATCTCCTTCTTGAGCTCCTGAAATTTCTCACGATGTTCAATGTTCTTTGTGTCTAAGTTGTGCAGTAATGACATGACCTCTTTCTCCTTTATCTTCAAGTTTTCATAAAATGGATTTGGCCTGAAGTAGGGGCTGGACCCAGGAAGATAGAACCCAATGAACATCGGGGTTTAGGATTATATGAACTCAGGCTGTGTCCTGTACTACCCCAGCCCTGGAAGGACACTTTCTGAATTCTACATATTTGGATCTTCTTCAGCTTCAGAAACTTGGAATTGTGTGCCCAGGACAACAGAAGCTAAGCACCCAGATAAAGGGTTCCCTGGCTCACTTTTTTCAATCAGGAGGGCTGGATCTGCATTCAAACCTGTTATGCTGTCAAGAGCCTAGGCCAAAGAGCTTACCCAACCACACACACACACACACACAGACACAGACACACACACACACACACACACACACACACACACATACATCCAGAAACCTCTGATTTCATTTTTCCTATTTTGACAAGTGGAATGCTACAAGCCGAATAACTAATATTCTAGAGGCAGACAGTACACATAATTCTGGAGATGAGACCAGATATTGCCACAAACTTATAATCTGCTCAAGGCATACAAATGTATCGACAAATGTGACTACACAGGCAAAGAACTGTGCTGTTGAAAGTGGGGCTTCCAAAATAAAGCACTTACACCTCCATGAAACTATTATACAGGTAAATCCTGAGGTCAAAAAACAGACCCCTAAATTCCAAGGGTGGAGAAATAGAGAAACATATAAAGGTTGTGCATATTCATGCAGACCTGTGCACACAGAGACACACAAACTGGGACACACCCACAGGAAAAGAAAAGTAAGGTCTCCAGCTCCGAAAAAAAGAACCCCCCAAAAAAAATAAAGAACCAAAAAAAAAAAAGAAAGAAAGAAAAGTAAACAGACTCAGAGAATGAGAGAGACAAATATGGAAGGAGCACAATGAGAATCAGTAGAAATGCATGCACCATTACTGTCTCAGAGTGCAAGGCACAGAGACAAGAAGGAGCAGGCCAGAGCCTCAGGCCTTGTAGTTAAGCATTGATATGAACAATGTGGGACCTGTCACCTAAGGCTGCTGCCAGGAGATGATAGCGTTCAGTCACCTTCCTAGCAAGTACAAACACTCTCCACAAACTCACAGCACCTAGAACCTTGCAAAACTACCACCTGTCCAGGGCTTTCCAATTGTACACTGGGAACTCATGCTCCAGTGACTTTATCCCTGAAATCTTCACTCAGATCACAAGTTCAGATTTTCAACAGGAGGAATCAGAGAGTCCATTTTCAATCTCCCTCCTCAGTAAGGGTAGGGTTCTGAATCTCCTCTCTATGGGAGATGAGGTTTAGAAAAAGGTCGTTTGTTTGGAGCAATGCATACCTCTTGTTCATGGATCCACCTGTCACATAAAGGAGGCGATCTGTCAGCTCATTTCTCTCCTTGGTAGTTAGCTCCAGTTCTCTATTCAGCCTCTCCTCTTCCTCGTTGGTCTGCACCTTGTTTAGGACATTTTCAGGGGATGATGTCTGTCTGCAGGCCTCTGTAGGTAGAAGAACACAAGTGAACCCGCATGGGGCGAATGCATAGAGCATACACAGACCACAGTGAGGTCCAAACAGGAGAACATGCTTGGAAGCCAGTGTCACTGCAAGGAGTTTGGTCTATGTGTAAGAGGCATCCTAAGTGGATCACAGTTCCCCCACTACTATATAGAGACCAAGAGATGTAAGCAGCCAGGTGTTCCCTATGCCCACCCACACAGGCTTACAAGTACCAGAGAGATGCCTTCTCCAGGATTATTATCAGGTACGCACGCTACAACCCGGTTTCAGGACCCTCACCCCTCTGGTTTCAGAAGTCAGATCATCAATTCAGCATCCACAATGACTTCATTGATCAGGGATACTCAGATATCCTACACTGTTACTCTAGTCCAATAACTTTGCATTAAAAAGTCATGTAGGGGGAGGACATGGTCAACAGACTTATTAATTCCCCCTACTGAAATGACAAATGCCCCAGAAGTGCCAATAGGTTACAGGCTCTTTCTCTACCTGCTCCATATAGTTTGGCTACTGTAGAAAAATATCTGCCACACAGAACCTCTAATATATGAAGGTAAGATTGGCCCCGTCAGCCAGAGGTAGTCAGAGGAGTTCTAAGAATATAAGGTCATGGCCAGGAGCACAATTCTCTCCCTCTTACTACTGTCAGATAGTCACTGAATTTAAAGAAGCAATGAAAGTGAAGTACATTGATGCCCTGTTTAATTCAGAAAAGTTATACCCTCCATGACTCCTGATGGTGTTATTATATCAATTTAACCTACCGAATGCACTGTAAAAGTAAAGACTAGAAGTTCACCCAATAATAGCATAGGCATTGCCATATCCTCCATGTGGTTATGGAGAAACTAATGATGTGAAAACCTTGACTTTCAGGAATTGTGATAATCATGGAATTCAATATCTGTGAAGATGTTCCAGTGGTTGTGGCCCATTACTAAAAAGGCCAGCGGAAGACCCCCACACTCACCCCTGAGAGGAAGCTCAACATACACTGCCCAGAACTTACTCCACATTCCCCATGTCCTGTGTCCATCATTACCTTTAGGTTCCGTTTGCTTCACTCTAGACTCTTCTCTACCAACATCAACTCTCCCAAAGCGCCTGAGAAGACGGGCAAACATGTCTGTGGATATATCCTTTGGACACTAAGAGAAAAAGTAGGGAATTGGTTGTCACAACGATACTGGTGACATCACAGGGATTCCAAGGTCTCTCTAGGAGACAATAGAATGTCCACGAAGGGACGGCTGATGTCACGGAAAACAGACTTTGCCTCCCTGCTAATGTTCTCCCTGTACTGAGCAAAAGCTGATGTGCCCTTTTCAGGAGACTTCCCTGTGGCATGCCACTGAGCACCACATGCTTCCAAAGCCAAATTTGGCTCTAGTCTGGATTGGAAAAACCTAAGTCATTGCTATGTATCCAAATGAGTGCTTCCTCCCCAATCCCTGCACAGAAATGTTTCATCCTACCTCAAATTCTCCTCAGTCAGCAATATTACCCATTAAAGATTACTGAGAAATCACACCAGTTCCTATAAGTAGCCAAAGAAGTCTCCTGTCTCATCATGTGCAGGTGCATGAAATCACACCCAGAAATAGCCTGTAGGGTAGGTTGCGATGTGGGTGTGTGTTATAGGTACAACCTGAAGCTTTGTGCTTAACATTTGACAGTTGCCACCAGATTCCTTAGGAGAAAGAATTGCATTCATTATGGCCCTGGCAAAAATGTGGGGATCTGTTAGCAGAGGAAACTGAAATATTGGATCCACCAGTGAATGCACCCTCAGGCTGAGTGTGGAGCTCTCCTCTTTGCACTTAAGTTACCAAAGCAGGATTGCTTACAGGCCTCTCTAAGCTCCAACGTGTGAGTTCATCTGAAAAATAAAATAGTCAGCAGATGTGTGTGTGGGGGGGTACAGCCAAAGGAGTAGGACAAGCCTAGAGACATAACTCAGTGGACAGAGTAAGAAACAACCATCTTCACTCCTGTTTCATGGATCACCCCACAAAACACAAACGCATCTATCCTACTTAAAAAAAAAAACAAGTTATTTTATTGAATGCATACACTAATACTGTTTACACTATTAGTAGCAAAGCTCAGATTTTGGGGGCAGATCCATGACTTGAACTATCTTCCGGACAACATATAAAGCAATAAATAAATAAATAAATAAATAAATAAATAAATAAATAAATAAAACAGAAAAATAAAAAACACAAAAAGCACAAGCCTCTCATGTGAAGTTACAGAAGAGTGATCCAGTGGTCACTTCTGACCAGGCCATTTTAGCTATGACAGTGCATAGTGACCCTTAATTTGATGGGTCCTATATAAAGCTTTGTGCAATATTGTCATTTTAACAAACCTCATCCAGAACATACAGAACGACACAGGATATGATCACAATGTCCTTGCTGTGTATCAAGTTATTTTTCTGTGTCCTTGATTGTCAGGCATATTACAGCAACAATCTGAGATGGCTGGTAGACTTGGAAGAAAGTGGATATGAAAGATCCCCATTTATATATCAGTAAAGCCATTTCTTAAGAATGAGAATCTTTTAAGCTGGCCGTCGCTTAGGCCCTTGACATTAGACAATAGACCAGAAAGTACAGAAAGCACATTCCCACCCACGCTCTAGGAAGCTGCCGGGCCATAAGAACAGAGGGTATAGAACATATTTACTGCAGGGCAATTACAAGACAGGAAACATCTCTGGGAAGCTGACTGACCACTATAGAAGTGAGATGTCCTTGGTACTGAATGCAGCTGTGCTATAGGCTGACATAGCTATAGCCTTGTCCTGGGAACTCCAGAAGAGAAACACCTGCCAAGACAGATATCCTTGGTCCTTGTCCTGGGAACCCCAGGATAAGAAAACATATATCAAGTCAGACGTCCTTGGTACTGAAATAGCTGCATTGATGTGGTTATGGCCTTATCCCAGGAATTCCAGGATGAGAAACATCTGCCTACTTATCCTCGGCACCGAAATAGCTGAGCTAAGGAAACTGTGTAATCTTCACTGACTGTTTAATCTGTACATTTTTGTTGTTCGAGGCTCCTCACATCCCTCCTTCGTGAGGACCGTGTCGAGCCCCAGTGCATTGGATTCCCAAAGTAAACCTCTTGTTTTTACATCAAGACTGAGTCCTGTGTGTTCATGTGGTGGTGATTGTCCTCAGGACTGCTGCGAGAATCTCCTCTGTCTGAGGGTCTTTCAGATAAAGCTATAGTTGTGGGTTACACACCTCAATTCTCATTGGCTAATGCTGTCCTCACAGTCCTTGGAGGCCCCTTTGTAAGACGACCTGTTGGAAAGTGGAAGCAGCTTTATTTGAGCTCAAAGTGAACCTGACGAGCAACGTAGAGAACAAGATGGGGTAATTGAGACCCTGTCTAAAACCAGCACAGAATCCCACCCTTCTTTCAAAGCATCATCTACCAATTCTTGAATTTTTACCATTCTCTGCCAACCAGTCTTTCATTCAGGAAAGGTAGAAAAGAACTGGAAATGATCTTTGTATTCTAAGGACCTCGATCTGTCTTTCCTTAGGTCCACGTTAAGAACAAATGAAATGGGTATCACCATCTGAACAACTTAGTATCACCTACTCAGCATTTCTAGCCTAATACTGTGCCTATGGCAATCTCAAGCTTCCCTAATGTTGCTGCCCCATCAAGAAGAATGAAGTTCTATGGTCAATCCCCAGTGAACCTTTCAAGGGGTTAGAAGAAAGCCATCAGAGATACTGCACTTCTTTGTCCTTAGATTAAATCAAGATGATACAACGTGAATCTATTGGGCTATTCAACCATACATCTTCCTCACAACCCCACCTATCTGAGTTCATTGCTTGGCAGAATTCATGCCCCACCATCCTAGCTATTTCTTGATTCATTGCTGCCAAGGGCCAGGTTTCCTGAGTTTTGTTTTTTATAGAATTGGGTGTAGTCAATCATAGTTGCCCTCTGTAAGAAATGACAAATATCTATAATAACTGACCACACTGTACTTGTGTATACAAGTACAGTAGTGGAAAATTCAGCATAACTGAGGAGTGGGAAATCACCACTGTGTCCTGGCCTTTCTCTGCCCATATCACAGCTCACAGGCGGCTGGGGCAAACCTTGAGTTCCTCTGTAGAAACAGAGTGATGTTGAATGGACACTGAGCAGGCAGAGCAACACAGCTGAGGCAACTCAATTCCAGCAACAAATGCATTATTTGTTTCCCATCTTAACAGCTCCTTTTGAGGACTTGTCCCCACACCCAGCTTAAACACAGCAATTTTCATACATGCCAGCCTGCTATTTCATATTGTTGCTGTAATACGCCTCCACATCATAGATTTCAAAAAAATATATACCTAACACTGAGAAGGGTGATGCCTGTCAACATCTAGTGCGTTGGGGGCCCAGGTATGCTCACAAATAACCAGGACACAGGGGATGCAGAGCAAAGGCAGATGCAACTGCATGCAGCTGCAAGCTTATTAACCCTTATACAGGCATGAATATGCATTACCTCACTTTCCCTTTTGGCAAGATATAATAAGATCGTTATTCCCATGATACCAGGAACAACCGAGGCAAGACTAGGCAAAGAAGTAAGACTAAGCAAAGGCTTCTCCTTAAAATATCTGTATAGCAAATCACCCCTCTTCCTAGTATCACAATATGCTTGTCATAACCCAGAGAGCATGAGAGCCGCTTCCACAAACATAGGACATAGTGCAACAGAGTGTGAGGTAAAGTGAGAAAAACATTTTCTTCTCAAGGGCAGCATTCCAGCCCCTGCTTGCATCTCTCAGCCGTCTTTCCTTGATCCTGTCTGGGAAGTATATCTCAGTGACTCCACAGTTTCTTTCTTCGTCCTTTTGTTTTAAAAGTAACACTTTCTATAACATAGCTAAATGTCCTCGAAGGGGTTTAATCGTGCAAAAATAAAGCAGTATAATATATAATGTATGCAACCTTTAATGACAGTATCTATTTTCTTAGGGATATTTTTCAGATACCTTCCCAGATCTGGATTTAACTTTGGTAATTGTTATCTGTCTACAAAATCAACAATATCGAATAAATATTCCAGTTTCTGGCGTAAAGTCCTCGGGAGTAAGAACTAATGATTTTGCAATTTGCTCGGTGTCTATTGTTATGTCCCTCATTTCATTTCTGATTTTTAATTTATGTATTGCCTCTCTTCTGCATTGTTAGTTTGAGGAAGGGGTTGTCTCTCTTGTGGATCTTCTCAAAAAAAAAAAAAAAGAGGAAGAAAAGACAGCTCTTGCTTTCCTTGACTTTGTATTTTTCTCTTTGTTTCTAAAGGCTTGATTTCAACCCTGAGTTTACTCCTTTCATCAGATCCTACCAGACTCTCTATGGGATGAGGCTTTGCCTCACTTGGTAACAGCAGCATGGAAAAAATGAAGCTTCTGCTGATCTCTGTTGTGGTGTTGCACATCACAATCTCACCGAAAACCATGCATAGCCTGGTTTTAGGCTCTATTAAAGCAGCCCAGTATTTCAGTGTTACCTGCAAGGTGCCATGGAACGGTAGTAACATAATTCTGCATGCACATCGACAGGTTTCTCCACGGTCTTCTGGGTCATTTGATAATAATTTATAGTGAGTTCATGGATGAACACAAACACACACACACACACACACACACACACACACACACACACTTTACTTACATGGTGCATATTCTTTGCACACCAAAAATAAAGTGAGAATTACTGAAAATGCACCAATAGTGCAATCGATGGAGGGAGCTGTGGGGAAGCTGGGGCTTAGAGTTACTTAAAAGACCGGATGCAGATTCTCCTTCTATTGGAGGAGAAACTTGATAGACAATGGGGATCTTTATTTTCTTTCTCTAGAGCACACAGGACTAGGGTGGCAGCTAGGGCTTTGAGCATGTTTGGCAAGTACTGTAGCACTGAATTAAATCCTAGGGCTGGAACCCTATTAATCATCTACAACAATTACAGGGCAGGCTGGATGACGACACTCAGCTGACAATGTGGACATCTCAAGACAGTCACTGGACAATGGCTGACACACTTGTCTGAAGACTGGAAATGTTTCTCGATCTTGGAGAGGAAAGAAGGACCCTCCAACTACACTGTCCTCTAAGAAAGTTTATTCAGGTGAGGGATGACAGGGACTGTTTTGTCTCATGTCACACATGTCAGTAGAAAATATCCTAGGTATTGGATGCCGCTGTTAGCATTAACAGAACAAAGCCCATAGTGTTGGGAAGATTAATAAATTATGAGTAGGATTAGAAAACCCCAAGCCTCTTCGAGGTTCTAGGAGAGCAAAAAAAAAAAAAATACCACGAAATACAGCATTAATGTGATAGTTTGGTTAAATCTAGTTACTAGTTTCTATTGTGATACCTATTGTCAGTGCCTGTGCCGACAGTGTGTGAATATCAGGTGTAGGTTTGTGGGGTTGAAAGAAAACACTTACACGGGTCACCCCTTTTTAGCGAGTGCCACCAAGGCTTTACTGAGATCTCCTTATATACCAGAGGCAAAAGCCGTGGAAAAACAACAAGGCAGGTGAAAATCCCCAAACAGGAAAATAGGACAAGTCTGTGTGGTGAAAGTTCCAGCCCAATCAGGGGCATAAACAGCTTCTTAAAAACAAGAAGCAGGAAAGCTCAGTGGGGAGGAAGGGTGCCATGGAAAATCCCAGCCCCAAATCAGGGGCTAAGAGCAGCTGTCAAAGGTGTAAACAATTTCTTGCTATAGCAGGCTGAAAGGCTCAGCGAGGGGGGAGGGAAACACCAAGGTAGGGCCCAACAGGAGCCTTCAATGGTGGCTCTAATGTTTCACTTTCCTATGCCAACTGGCCTCCACACTGTTTCTAGCACCATAATGATTTCAAGTCTTCCTCCTAAGGAATTTTGTGGCAACCGTTGAATGCTAAGCACAAGGCTTCATGAGTGTTCCCCTAACACACACCCATGTTGCAACCTTCCATGCAGGCTATTTCTTGATGTGATTTCAAGCACCTGTACATAATAAGACAGGAGAACATTTTGAGTGCATATTCAAACTGGTATTATTTCTCAGGAATTTTTAATGGCTAATATTGGTGAAGAAGGATAATTTGAGTTAGGATGAGACATTTTTGGGCAGGATTTGGAAGGAAACATTCATTTAGATGCATAGGAATTACTAAGGTTTTTATAATCAAGCTTAGAGGAAAATTTGGCTTTGGAAGAAGGAGATGCTCAGTGGCTCTGCCCCGGGAAAGTCTCCTGGAAAGGGCACCTCTGCTTATGCTCAGTACAGGGAGAACATTAGCAGGGAGGCAAAGTCTGCTCCCCATGACATCAGCTGTCCCTTCTTGGACATTCAATTGTCTCCTAGAGAGTTCTTGGCGTCCTCTGCTATGTCACCAATGTTAGAGTGACAACCAGTGCCCTAGTTTCTCTCAGTCCGAGTCTGGCAGATACATCCTAAGACATGTTTTCCAGTCTTAGAAGTGTTTTGGGAGGGGCGAATGTCAATTGTGGAGAGACTAGGGTGAAGGAGTCTGACCTTTCGTCTCACAGAAATGATGGACAAAGAAAGTGGTTCTGGGGAATGTGGAGTAAGTTCTGGGCAGTGTCTTTTGAGCTTTCTGTGGAGGTGGGGTGGGGGGAGGGCTGGTGGGGGTCCTGCAAGGTTAAGCTGACCTTTCTAGCAATTGGCCACAACAACTGGAGCATCAGCAAAGGAATTGAATTTCCATGAATATCACAATTCCTGAAAGTCATGGATTTCAGAACATTAATTTTCCCATCCCCAAAGAAAGGATATGGTAAGGCCAATGCTACTATTCTGTGAACTTCTGGCCTTTACTTTTAAAGTTGATTTGTGGCTTGTTTTTTGTTTGTTTATTTATTTATTTAGTGGGTAATATTATTTATTGCCAAAGTCAAACATCTGGGTTACATCCTGGGACCCACATGACAGAAGGAGAGAAATGGCTCCTGAAAGTTGTTTGGTCATGTGCTGCACACACACACACACACACACACACACACACACACACACACAGACACTCATACTCATACTCTCACTCATACACACACAAACTTTAAAGCAATAGTAATTTTTCTTAGAGTCTGATATAATTGGTTCTAATACAAAGACAGCCTGAGTGTAGTTACTATATAATTAAATAGTACTCATGCTCTCAGGCAAAGAGTTTAAAGTTTATAGGCACCTAATAAACTAGCATTGGGACATATAAAGAACATTTAAATGTTCAGCAGAAATACAAAGAACAACTAATTTAATTTGTTAAAATGAAAGCTTATACAATTCTGAAGGTTTTTATACTGGTTTTATTATACATGTAACTATGAAAAGAAAACATACATACTTGATCAATGAAATGAGGAAGATTGATTTAATGAACAGAAAAATGGATGGTACTTCAAAATTTCCATGATTACATATTATCTATTTAATTCCCTCCACAATAGCAAGAAACGGACATTATTATTTATGCGACATTACAGATACATAAACCGAGAAAATATTGTTTGGCCTGATTTTCTGAGCTTTTTAAAGGTTTAGTTAATTGTCAGAGCTGTGCTTTAAAATTAGGGTCCATATTCTTCTGTTTTAAATGTGTGACACTTTTCTCTTTTTTTCTCCATCTTTATTAAATTGGGTATTTCTTATTTATATTTCAATTGTTATTACCTTTCTGGGTTTCCAGGCAAACATCCCCCTAACCCCTCCCCCTCCCCTTCTCTATTGGTGTCCCCTCCCCATCCTCCTCCCATTGCCACCCTCCCCCCAACAATCCCTTTCACTGGGGGTTCAGTCTTGGCAGGACCAAGGGCTTCCCTTTTATTTCTAGTGGGTGCTGCTCTCCCTGCTCCGTGGGAAGTGGATGGGGGGAAGGCCCAGGCCTGAGGTGAGTTGGAACTGGGGTAGAAAGGCATAGGGCCTCCTAGGTGAGAATGCCAAACCACCACTGCTGCTGCAGCCACCATGGAGAAGCCCTTGTTCCTGCTGCAGGGAGGAGAGTCTGGTGCCCACAAGATGGCTGAAGGGGAGCTGAGAGTGGACAGCTTCATCACCCGCCTGCTGGAGGTATGAGGATATCGTCCGGGAAAAATTGTGCAGATGACTGAAGCAGAAGTCCGAGGGCTGTGTATCACGTCTCGTGAAATCTTTCTTAGCCAGCCAACAGCTGTGAACACAGGTTTCTTTTGGAGAGCAGGCCTGTGCAGGCCCAGAAACTAGGTGGGACAGTTCAAGCTACCCTTTTTCCATGGCCAATCTCAGATCATATTCAGAAAGTATTTCTTGGGCTAAAGAGATGGCTTAGTGGTTAAGAGCACTGACAGCTCTTCCAGAGGTCCTGAGTTCAAATCCCAGCAACCACATGGTGGCTCACAACCATCTGTAATGAGATCTGATGCCCTCTTCTGGTGTGTCTGAAGACAGTCACGGTGTACTTGTATATAATAAATAAATAAATAAATCTTTAAAAAAAAAAGAGTATTTCTTCCAGGTGATGGATTTCCAATTTATGGAATTGAATTAACTTACTGATGGTGGAAGTGACACAGAGAGTTAAAGTACAGAAGGAATAATCCAGAATGTCCACCAACAGTTGCTGTCTCACCAGGGCTTTTAAAAGCTCAGCTGCTAGAGAAGCAATGTAGTCTTTGGTTATTCTCAAGCTTAGGTCTTCTAGTCATTATAAGCTGACCATGACACAAAAAGAGTCATCTATATCAAAATAGAGAATAGTAACTAGATTCACACCACACTATCACATTACTACTGTATTTGAGGTTCTCAGTTAATATCTAAGAACCTGGAAGAGGCCTGGGTCTTGCTACACATACTTATAATTTATGTCCCCATTGTCAGCTGAGATTCTTCATGCAGCCTGGGGTCAAGGAGGTCATCCCACAAAGCACAAAACACCCATCTCAGATAAACATGTATGGTTTATTGAATCCAAAACATCCATGAATTTCAGGACACAATTAAATGTTGAAACCTAAGGATAATAGATAGAGAAGAGAATTAAGATGTCTAGTGCATAGATCCAGTAAACACCTTCAACAAATCATAGCAGCAAACTTCCATCAGGTAAAGAAAGAAAAGGCCATAAAGGTACAACAAGCCTACAGAACATCAAACTAATTGTACCAGAAAAATTCCTCCATTCACGTAATAATTAAAACGCTAAATGCACAGATCAAGAAAGAACATTAAAAGGTATAAATATCTAGTAACAAATAAATTCAGACGTATCTGAATTACACCAGACTTCTCAACAGAGATTCTAAAAGTCAGAAAATCTTGGGCAGATGTAATACAGACACAGGCTCCTATATCCAGCATAATCCTCAATCACCATAAAAGGAGGAACCAGGATATTTCATGACAAAACCAAATTTAAACAACTCTTTTCTCTAAGAAAGCACAACAGAGGCTAATAGGAGGAAAACTCCAAGACAATGAACTAAACTCTACCCAAGAAAGACCAAGAAATTAATCTTCTCTCAATAATTAAAAAAAAGATAAGCACACAAACATAATTTCACCTATAACCAGAAAAAGAAGAGAAAGTAGCAATCATTGGCTTTAATATCTGACCAGTTAATCCCCAAGCTCCCAGGGGCCAAACTGCCAGCCAAAGTGTATGCAAGGATGCTCTATGGTTCAAGGTGAGGCCTATTGCCCCACCAAATGCAGATCCTAGAGGTGTGAGGTGGGGATGGATATGTGTGGGTGCAGGAGCACTGTCACATAGGCAAAGCTGAGCAGAAATGGAATGTAAGGTTTGATGAGGGGAGTGTGGAAAGCAGGACAACAGTTGAAATGTAAATAAATAAAATAACCGATTAATAAAAAAATGCCAAAAATAAAATAACAAGTAAAAAGGTAAATGAAAATTAAACCAAACCAACCAAACAAACAAACAAAAACCCCTGTAGTGTATTGGCCTAATGCTGCTTGTATTTTAATGCTAATTTGTTGAACTCAAGACTGGTTAACCCCAAATAACTGACCCTGCTCCCAGTTAACTGTGATTATAAAGAAGCCAACACCAACAGCCAACAGCCCAGAGATGGGGGAGGGGAGCTTTGAGGGCTTTGCTAGAGAGGATCATGAGGAGGGAAGAAGGAAGAAGAAATTGCCAAAGAATAAAGGAAGAACATGTGTGATGGAGAGGAGAGAGGAAGAGGACAGCAGCCATGGTTAAGAGAGAGGAGAGCCTGGTCCTGAGGGCTGTCCAAGTGGAACAAAAACAGTCAAGATGCTACACAGTCAGTAAGAGCAGCTCTCAGGCGAGCAGAGATCAGCAGAGACCACAGACCAACAAGCTACGCAAGCATAACTCCATCCAAACTCCCTCTCAATATCCCGTATCCTCCATGGGTCTGGCCTCAGTGTGTGTCCTGGGTCAGCACATGTGTCTGTCTCAGCTGACATCACTCTGCCCATCAGCCCGAGCCCCAGGAAGCAGCGAGAAACTACAGCAGCCCACCAGAAGGGTTTTTGCTGTGGTTCTATGAAGTCCCAACAAATGCAGCTCAACTACAGAATGCAAGGCAGACCAATGCATGTGTGTCCTTAGTGAAGAACCCTTCATCACGTGTCCTTTCACATGCGTGCTTTAGCAGAATATCCTTTTACCTGCGTCTGCTTCAGTGAAACGTTCCTTCACACATCTGCCTTAGCCTTTCACCTGTGTCCACTTCAGGGAACCACTCCTTCAGGTGTAGAATTTCTCTAGATTAGCAAACCGCATACAGAACATTCAGAACAAAACAAGGTGTGTGGTCAGCATGTCCTTGAGCCTAGTCCCTTGTCCTCGTCAGTGACAGCAGGCGTGTTACAGCAACAATATGAAATGGCTGGCAGGCATGGAACAAAATTGCAAAGGTATTCTGGGGGATGTCAGACCGTACCAGCCAGCAGCTCAGCTGAATTTCTAAGTTGTGATGTTACAAGTGAATATACTTGACCTTCAAATGCTGAGAGAGCCCATTATAATATGAACTATATAAACTAGGCCAAGACCACCTCTAGGGCAAAGGCCCTCAGCCTGTGGGTCGTGACCCACACGGGGTCGCCTATCAGATAGTTTACACTACAATAAAGATTCATTACAGTAGCAAATTTACAGTTGTGAAGTAGAGACAAAATAATTTTGTAGTTGGGGTCACCACAGCATGAGGAACTGTTCTAAAGGGTTGAGGCCATAGGAAGGTTGAGAAACACTGCTCTAGGAATTTATGTTTTCTTTCTCTTTCATATTTTTCAGACAGAATCTCAAACTGTAGCTGAGATTGGCTTGGCTTGGAACACGTGTGTAGTTCATGCTGGCATCAGACTTATGGCAATTCTCCTGCTTCAGCCTCCTACTCAGGAGCCTACCAGGGTGAGATCACAACCACGGGTAATGGGATTGCTGTTCTTGGTTGTCAACTTGAGTGTACCTGGAATTAACTAATGCCAAATGGCTTGACGCTCTGTGAGGGGGATCTCTCTCTCTCTCTCTCTCTCTCTCTCTCTCTCTCTCTCTCTCCTTCCTTCTTTCTGTTTTCCTCTCTTCAACCCCCTCCTCTTGGTCCTCCTCCTCTTCTTTGTTTTTTTTTTGAGACAGGGTTTCTCTGTGTAGCTCTGGCTGTCCTGGAATTCATTTTGTAGACCAGGCTGGCCTTGAACTCAGAGATCCACCTGCCTCTGCCTCCTGGATCCTGAGGCTAAAGGCATGAGCACCAGTGGATTTTTTTTCTTAATTAAATTATTTGAAGCAAGAAGACCTACTTCTAATCCAAATATTTGAGATGAGGAGTTAAATCTTTAATTCAGATCTTTTGAGATGGAAAGGCCCACTTCTAATCTGCGCCACACCTTCTTTTTTTTTTTTATTTTTTTCATCTTTATTAATTTGAGTATTTCTTATTTACATTTCGATTGTTATTCCCCTTCCCTATTTCCGGGCCAACAGACCCCAACCCCTCCCCCTCTCCTTCTGTATGGGTGTTCCCCTCCCCATCCTCCCACCATTACCGCCCTCCCCCGCAACAATCACATTCACTAGGGGTTCAGTCTTGGCAGGACCAAGGGCTTCCACTTTCACTGGTGCTCTTACTAGGCTATTCATTGCTACGTATGCAGTTGGAGCCCAGGGTCAGTCTTTGGGTAGTGGCTTAGTCCCTGGAAGCTCTGGTTGGTTGGAATTGTTGTTCATATGGGGTCTTAACCCCCTTCAAGCTCTTCCAGTCCTTTCTCTGATTACTTCAACGGGGGCCCCGTTCTCAGTTCAGTGGTTTAATGATGTCATTCGGCTACGTATTTTCCGTATTCTGGCTGTGTCTCTCAGGAGAGATCTACATCCAGTTCCTGTCGGCTTGCACTTCTTTGCTTCATCCATCTTATCTAATATCTGTATAGGTATGGGCCACATGTGGGGCAGGCTGTGAATGGGTGTTCCTTCTGCCTCTGTTCTAAACTTTGCCTCCCTATTCCCTGCCAAGGGTATTCTTGTTCCCCTTTTAAAGAAGGAGTGAAGCATCTGCATTTTGGTCATCCTTCTTGAGTTTCATGTGTTCTGTGCATCTAGGGCAATTCGAGCATTTGGGCTAATATCCACTTATCAATGAGTGCATACCATGTGTGTTTTTCTGTGATTGGGTTACCTCACTCAGGATGATATTTTCCAGTTCCATCCATTTGCCTATGAATTTCATAAAGTCATTGGTTTTGATAACTAATATTCCATTGTGTAGATGTACCACATTTTCTGTGTCCATTCCTCTTTTGAAGGGCATCTGGGTTCTTTCCAGCTTCTGGCTATTATAAATAAGGCTGCTATGAACATAGTGGAGCATGTGTCTTTGTTATATTTTGGGGCATCTTTTGGGTATATGCCCAAGAGACGTATAGCTGGGTCCTCAGGCAGTTCAATGTCCAATTTTCTGAGGAATCTCTAGACTGATTTCCAGAATGGTTGTACCAGTCTGCAATCCCACCAACAATGGAGGAGTGTTCCTCTTTCTCTACATCCTCGCCAGCATTTGCTGTCACCTGAGTTTTTGATCTTAGCCATTCTCACTGGTGTGAGGTGAAATCTAAGGGTTGTTTTGATTTGCATTTCCCTTATGACTAAAGATGTTGAACGTTTCTTTAGGTGTTTTTCAGCCATTCGGCATTCCTCAGCTGTGAATTCTTTGTTTAGCTCTGAACCCCATTTTTTAATCGGGTTATTATTCTCCCTGCGGTCTAACTTCTTGAGTTCTGTGTATATTTTGGATATAAGCCCTCTATCTGTTGTAGGATTGGTAAAGATCTTTACCCAATCTGTTGGTTGTTGTTTGGACCACACCTTCTGCTGGCAGCTTACATCAAGGACATGGAAGAAGGAAGTTTGCTTTATTAATTTGCCTACTTCTTCAGGATTCCTGCATGTACTGAAGAGCAGCTGAAATATCCAGCCTTATGGACAAAACCGTTGGGGTTCAGGAGTTGCCCCATAAACCACACAAACTCTGACCTCACTTAGACAGGGATGGTTTCTTGAATGCCCACCCTAAGACTGATCATCAGAGATGTAGCTGAGAATTTGTCAGGCTAGGACCCTGGACATTTTTCTATGTCAGTTTATAAAGACTAAAATGTGAGCTCATAGGCAGGTGCTGGAAGGGCTGTCTGGTTGTCAGCCCTGACTCAAGCCATTTTAGACAACAAAGGTTCATACTGACTTTTTATCTGTTTAAAGATTTATTTATTTACATATAAGTATACTGTAGCTGTCTTCAGACACACCAGAAGAGGGCATCAGGTCTCATTACAGATGGCTGTGAGCCACCATGTGGTTGCTGGGATTTGAACTCAGGACCTCTGGAAGAGCAGTCAGTGCTCTTAACCATGGAGCCATCTCTGCAGGCCTCATATTGACCTTTAATTTTATTGGTCCTACATGAAGCTTATACTTATGGAATTTAAGATTAAGAAACCTCACAACATAAACAACTTGCTCCCAGTGGTTTGGGAACAGGTGGGTGGGGGAGCACCCTCGAGGGGGCTGGGGAAAGGGGTGGAATGCAGGGTTTTTGGAGGGGAAACTGGAAAGGGGGTTAACATTTGAAATATAAATAAACAAAATAACCAATAAGAAAAACATACACAAGTTATGTGATCATGCCTGACCCTGCTGTGAGTTAAATTATTTTCAGACAACAATGTTAGGCGACATATTACAGCAAGAATATGAACTATCTGGCAGGCATGGAACAAAATGGCTACAGGTATGCTAGGGGAATTGGCTTCAACAGGGGTAACTACTGCATTTTAGACCTTCCATTCCTTGTTGAATTAGCTGTACCACAGCCTATAAGCCATTCTAATAAATTTTCTTTCTCTATATACAGAGTCATTCTAGGAGGGATGATTGGTTATGTATTATTAAATGCAATGCTGATCATGAAACCCCACCACTTCCAAAGCAATATGCAAGTGTAAGTAAGTTACTGAACAATTGAACAGAAATTAAAATTTACTGCATTTATTGCCTGTGTTGGCAGGCATAGGGAACACCTGGCTGCTTACATCTCTTGGTCTCTATAGAGTAATGGGAGAACTGAGACCCACTGAGGAGGTCTCTCTCTCTCTCTCTCTCTCTCTCTCTCTCTCTCTCTCTCTCTCTTTTTGGTTCTTTTTTTTCTGGAGGTGGGGACCGAACCCAGGGCCTTGCCCAGGGCCTTGCCCTTCCTAGGCAAGTGCTAAATCCCCAACCCCCTGAGGAGGTCTCTTAAGCAAAGACCAAACTCCTTGCAGTTACACTGGGTTCCAGGCTTGTTCTCCTGTTTAGGCCTCACTGTGGTCTATGTATACTCTATGCATTCTCCCCATGCAGGTTCACATGGCCTGAACTCAGAAAGCTGGGGTTAGGAGAAAGATGTCTGGTTAAATAGTCCACCAGGTTCACATTGTGTCAATGTGATTTAATCTAAGGACAAAGAAGTGGAGTTTCTCTGATGGCTTTCTTCTAAACCCTTGAAAGGATCACTGGGGTTTGACCTCAGTACTTCATACTTCTTGCTGGGTCAGCGAAACTCAGGGAAGCTTGAGATTGTCATAGCACAGTATTAGGCTAGATATACTGAGTAGATGATACTAAGTTGTTCAGATGGTCATACCCATTTGCATGAGATCTTAATGTGCACCTAAGGAAAGAGAGATTAATGTCCTGAGAATAGGAAGATCATTTCCAGTTCTTTTCTATCATTCCAGACTGAAAGACTGGTAGGGAGAGAATGGTAAATAATCAAGAATTCACAGATGATGCTTTGAATGAAGGGTGGGTTTCTGTGCTGGTTTTAGACAGGGTCTCAAGTATCCCATGTTGCCCTCTACATGGCTGGCCAGGTTCACTTTGAGCTCAGATGAACCTCCTTCCACTTTCCAATAAATAGGCTTACAAGAGTAGCCTCCAAGGACTGTGAGGACAGCATTAGCCTGTGACAGTTGAGGTGTGTAACCCACAACTATAGTTTTAGCCACCTTTTTCCATGTCTACCAGCTATTTCAGATTGTTGCTGTTCTATGCCTGACAATCAAGGACACAGAAAAATACCCTGATAGAGAGCAAGGACATGGTGATCACATCCTTTCCTGTTCGGTATGTTCTGGATGAGGCTTGTTAAAATTCCAATATTGCAAAAAGCTTTATATAGGGCCCATCACATTAAGGGTCACTGTGCACTGTTCTATCTAAAATGGCCTAATCAGAACTGACTACCATATAACACTTCCTGCAGTCCTCATATGAGAAGCTTGAGCTTTTTGCTTTGACTTTTTCTTTTCTCTTTCTTTCTTATTTTTTGCTATAGAAGTTGAGAGAAAGATAGTTAGGGCCATGAATTTGCCCCGAAAATTTGAACTATGGATGTGATCAATCAGTGTTAATGTATGAATTCTATACAGTATTCATTTTTTAATATGATAGATGCTTTTGTGTTTGGTAGGGTGGCCATTTCCCAGTGTACAGGTGCTGGGACCTTGCTCTATCCACTTAATGATGTTTATACCTTCATTTTAGACGTTTATGTGCACCCCCTATATCTCTTGACTATTTTATTTTTTCTGACAGAAGCTCATGGTATATCTTACTCAGGCTTGTGAGCAGTGCTCCTTTAGCGACATTGGTGCAGAGAGGAGAACCCCACAAGCAGCATGAGGTTCCCTTCACTGATGGCTCCAATATTGCACTTTCCTCTGCCAACTGGTCTCCACACTGTTCCTAGCACCTTAAAGACTTCAACTCTTTCTCCTAAGGAATTTTCTGGCAATTGTCGATTGCTAAGCACATGACTTCATGAGTGTTCCCCTAACACACACCCATGTTGTAACCTACCATGCAGACTATTTCTTGATGTGATATAAAGCACCTGTACAGAATGAGACAGGAGAACTTTTGACTGCATATTCAAGCTGGTGTGAAATCTCAGGAAGTTTTAATGGCTAACATTGGTGAATGAGGACAATGTGAGTTAGTGAGACATTTTTTGGGCAAGATTTGAAAGGAAACATTCATTTAGATGCATAGGAATTACTAAGGTTTTTTTCTAATCAAGCCTTGAAGAAAAATTGTCTTTGAAAGCAGGAGATGCTCAGTGGCTCTGCCCCAGGAAAGTCTCCTGGAAAGGGCACCTCTGCTTATGCTCAGTACAGGGAGAACATTAGCAGGAGGCAAAGTCTGCTCCCCGTGACATCAGCTGTCCCTTCTTGGACATTCTATTGTCTCCTAGAGAGTTCTGGCATCCTCTGTGATGTCACCAGTGTTGTAGTGACAACCAGTGCCCTAGTTTCTCTCAGTCTGAGTCTGGCAGTTACAAGCTAAGACATGTTTTCCTGTCTTCGCAAGCGTTTTGGGAGGGGGAACGTCGATTGTGGAGAGACTAGAGTGAAGGAGTCTGGCCTTTCGTCTCTAAGTAATGATGGACAAAGACAGCACTTCTGGGGAATGTGGAGTAAGTACTGGGCAGTATATTTTGAGCTTCCTGTCAGGGGTGCTGGAGGCTTAAGCTGACCTTTCTAGCCACAACAACTGGAGCATCTGAAAAGGAATTGAATTTCCATGAATATCACAATTCCTTAAAGTCAAGGATTTCAGAACTTTAGATTCACCATCCCCACTGGGAGGCTATAGTAAGGCCAATGCTATTATACTGGGAACTTCTGGTCTTTACTTTTCAGTTCATTTGTTCTGTTACATTGATATAATAACACCATCAGGAGTCATGGAGGGTCCACCTTTTCTGAGTTTAGACAGGGCATCAATGTACTTCACTATCATTGCTTCTTTAAATACAGTGGATATCTGACAGTAGTAACAGGGGGAGAATTGTGCTCCAGGCAATAACCTTATGTTCTTAGACCTTCTCTGATTTCTTCTAACTGGAAGGGTCATCGTTAGCTTTATATATTAGAGGTTGTGTGTTACAAACATGTTTCTACAATACAAAAGCTATTTGGAACGTGTAGACCAAGATGCAGCCTGTAACCTATTGGCACTTCTGGGGTTTTGGTGTTTCAAATAGGGGAACAGATAAGTCTGTTGACCATGTCCTCCTTGGAAATGCATTTTAAATCTAAAGTTGTTGGCCTAGAGTATCAGGGTAGGACATCTGAGTGTCTCCAATCATTCAAATGTTGTAGATGGTGAATTTATCATCTGAGTTCTGAAACCACAGGGGTGAGGAAACCAAGCTGTACCCTGTTCAGCTGATAATAATCCTGGAGAAGCCATCTCCGTCGTCCATGTAAGCACGTGATATCCGGCATAGGGAACACCTGGCTGCTTACATCTCTTGGTCTCTATAGAGTAGTGGGAGAACTGAGATCCACTGAGGAGGATCTTAAGCATAGACCAATCGCCTAGCAGTGACACTGGGTTCCAGGCTTGTTCTCCTGTTTAGGCCTAACTGTGGTCTATGTACACTCTATGCATTCTCCCCATGCAGGTTCACTTGTGTTCTTCTACCTACAGACGCTGGGAGAGAAACATCTTCCCCTGAAACTGCCCTAAGCGAGAAGCAGGCCAAGAAGGAAAAGGAGAGGCTGATTAAAGAGCTGCAGCTCATTACCAAGGAGAGAAATGACCTGAGATATCGCCTGAGGTTTCTGACAGAGAGATCCAAGAACAACAGGTATGGATCCCTCCAAGTGCTTTGTTACATTCCTGGGTCTGCAAGGTCACCTTCATATTATCCTATTAAGGTTTTGGGTTCTAGAAAGCTGTGCCCCCTAACCACCCTGTGCTAAACCTCACCTCCCATATAGAGGAGATTCAGAATCTGACCCTGAGGAGCGAGATGGAAAATGGACTCATCTGCTTCCATTTATTGAAAAGCAGAACTTGTGGACTGAATGAAGAATTCAGGAATAAAGTCAGGGAGAGTGAGTGCCCAGTGTGCATTTGCAAAGCCCTTGACAGCTGGTGTCTTTGCAAGATTGTAATTGCAGTGAGTTTATGGTCAGTCTCTGTACTGCTAGGCAGGGCACTGAGTGCTGGAAGATCCAGGCAGCAGCCTGAGGGTCCTGGTCCCAAACTGTTCATCTCAATGCTTGAGTAGAAGGTCTCAGGCTCAGGCCTGTTTGTTATTGTCTGTGTGTCTTGCCCTCTGAGACAGCAATGGTGCATGCATTTCTCCTGGTTCTCACAGTGCTCTCTGTTTCCATATTTCTCTTTCTCTTTCTCTTACTCTGTTTACATTGCTCTTTTTTGTGGATATGTCTCAGTCTGTGAGTCTGTGTGTGCATACATCCAAATGCATATGGACAACTTTTGTATGTTTATATTTCCCTCCACACTTGGAATCTAGGGGTCTACGTCTTGGCCTGAGTATTTACCTGTAACACTTTCATGGTCATGTGAATGCTTTGTTCTGGGAGCCCCACTGTCAACAACACAGTTCTTTGCCTATGTGGACACGTTTGTCTGTTTATTTTTATTCTTTGTGCAGATTATAATTTTGTGTTGATATACGGTCTGTTATCAAAACAGGAGAAAAGAAATCACAGGTTTCTGGCTGTGTTGGGGTGGGGGAGCATGGAGAGGTGTGGCCTAGGCTCTTGATAGCTTAACTGGCTTGACTGCAGATTTCCTCTTGATTGAACAAAGGGAGCCAGGGAACCCTCCCTCTGGATGCCAAGCTTCTGGTGTCCTGGACGCAGAAAAACACGTTTCTGAAGCTGAAGAAGATCCCAATATGTAGAATTCAGAAGGTGTCCTTCCAGGACTGGTGTAGTACAGGACCCACCCCAAGTTCATATATTCCTAAATGCTGATGTTCATAGTATTCTATCATTTGGGGCCAGGCCACACTTCAGGCCAAATCCGTATTACGAAGACCTGGAGAGAATGGAGGAGGTGGTCATGTCAATTCTGCACAACTTAGAGATGGAGAACACTGAGATCCATGAGAACAGCCATAAGCTGAAGAAGGAGATTACCTTCTCTAGGTAAGTCCTGGTCAGAAAGGCTATCACCTGTGGAATGGCCATTTCTGATTTCTTTGTTATGGATTGGAAGGTCTTCAGCTATGATTCTATCTCTTGTGCTGTTTACACATCAGTGTGCCAGGGTCATTAGGACTCAGTTTTCAGTTCCATAAAAGACTGTTACTCATCCCAGGATTGTCTAGGCATCTTCAGAAGGCTCCAGATAGAACAGTAGTGATTGAAGTCAGCAGAAGGTTATTAGGCTGACCTGGACCTATGGTGTCATACCAGGTTTTACAAAACTTAGTGCGTGGACCACATGGTTAGCATGACCTTCTCTTGGTTCTACTGACCTGCTTTGAGGGTGTTTGCCAACTACTAATTGATGTTGCCCCCATGTATTGGTCTTTCATGGATAGTTGTAGATCCATGTTCTTTTTGAGAGATGCGGACACTAACTGGTGCTCGGCCCAAACAAACAATTTATTCTTCCTGGAATTAACTCTTTGTGGTTTGTGCAGCAGCCTTATATGTATCGAGATGTATTTTATTAACTCTTCAGGGGTACCTGGAACCTGGTATGGTTAGTGAGACTTGGGAGTAGGAATGGGAGAAAGGGACAGCATGATCTTACTATGCAGACTGTATTTCCAGAAACCTGCTCAGCCAGCTCCTGATGGAGAATACATGTAGGAAGAAGTTGGTCCCACAGATGCAGGGGAGCAAGGAGGGACATCTTGATTGTGCACTGAACCAGAAATATTTGGTTGACTTCAACAAGAAAGATAAAGACCAGCAACGTCCAGATCCAGCATCATCAGGTAGGGACGAGCAGCTGAGTTAGCTTAACAATATCTGATAAAATTTGCCAATTTGATACAACTTTGCTTTCTCCTACCACCTTTCTAATTTACACTCCCAACCAGCCAACCCCCTCATGCAATGGAATTGTTCATTGCTCTGCCTATGCACAAGTATTCTGGGAAGTTAACCACTTTTCAGAAGCTGAATTATTTTGCAAGTATATTTTGCTGCTCTTTTTGAATCTGCAGTATAGAAATGGTGACAGATGAATAACATACCTCATTATTGCATATCCATGTGATAGATTGGATCCTATGCAGAGTTTTGAACAACTTCGTGGTCCTTTGACAAATGACACTCTGTGGTCATGTGACTTCTTGTGTAGGAAGCACCTTTCTGGGATAAGAACCAAGTGCAAATGTCAAATTAGTACTTGTCATTGGCTTTAACCTTGGTGACATATGGACATTTCCTTTCTTCCTGCAACCCAATGAGGTCCCTTCCATTGCCCTGTTCTTGGTTTGCACTGGTATAAGTCTGGGTCCCAGATTGGCAGCCCACATTACTGTGAGGGTTGCTGGAGATTTTGCCCTGCCCACAGAGTTAGCAACAATGATATCAGGTAAAAGGTCCATGTTGACTGTCCAATAGAACTGAGGTGGTAGAAGGCAGGATTCTGACAGCTGGCTTGCGTTTCACCACCAAGTCAGTGTCTGAAAAACTGCCTTCCTCTCCCAGGTCTCAGAAAGTGCAAGAGAGCTGGAATTGGACACACACCAGTAAGAGAGCTTCCTGAGGAATAAGTTGCTTTCTCAGGAGTCCCTGATGACAAACATCCTGAACGGTAACAACATTTTTTGGATGAGTATTCTTCCTCAGAGTTAATTTGTCATTTCTTAGAGACCCTAAATTTATATAACACTAAGCCAGCCTGACTGATTGAGGTCTTACTCACTTTCTTCTTCAGAAAACACCACTTGAGAGACAACTTGGGGGACCGCCTTTCATTATGTGTGCTAGAGGAGAAACAGCAATACATCTGTGCTTCTAAATGTTTGTTAAGAATATGCTGTTTAGAAATATTTTTGTTATGATTTTAATTGAAGTTTTCTTTTTGTTGTTTCATATTTATATGTTCTTGTTACTGTTTTTCACTTTCCAATATGTTTAAATATTTTTATTCATTCATTTTAATCCTGTTTTGTTGTAAAAATGTATTCATTATGAATAAATATTGATTTTTATCTCTTGACTCTTAAGACCATCATTCTTATTCATGGGTTCTGTCCCCTCCTGAGGGCTTAGAACTGACAGCTAGAGATGGATCTCTGCCTGTTCCATGGAGCCTGGGCTAATTAGCGAATTCAAAGTCACCAAGGGGTACCCAGTGTCACAGTGTCTTTTTTGAGGAGAATGTGGCTTTTTCTCGGCACACACTTTATGATGTAATCACTGACATGCTTTACCCAATTGTTAGGGTCCATGTGGTTCTTCTGAGAGAGCAGCAGATGCTCTACCCTGTGAGTTGTCACCACAGCTCCTGCAGGTGGCTTTTGTTATTCCACATGAGGTGCTGTATTAGGTGGACAGGATCACCTCCATTAAATAGAGAGATCTCAGGAGATGTGTATTCACAGGGAACTTACTGAGCTGTGCATGCTCAACGTGTTAGGTTGTCAGGCATCCCTACAGGGCTCTGGTGTCCCCACTGCTCATTGTGGGTCAGGATCATCCTCCAGCATCACTTAGTGTCCATATTAGAGCAGATCTTTCACCTGTTGTCAATGATGACCATATCTGTTATGCACATCTGATAAAATACAGAATAGAAACTAGCTTCCTGTAAGCCAGCTTGGCATAATGAGTTCTTTTGGTAGCAAGAAAAGTATCTTAATCTAAGCAGTTTAGGGAGGAACCTCAAGAGCATCCATAGTGAATGTAGCCTACAGCTGTGAACACAGGTTTCTTTTGGAGAGCAGGCCTGTGCAAGCCCAGAACCTAGGTGGGACAGTTCAAGCTACCCTTTTTCCATGGCCAATCTGGGATCGTATTGAGAATGTATTTTTTCCAGGTGACTCATTTCCAATTTATGGAATGGAACTAACGTACTGAGAGTGGAGGTGACTCACAGAGTTAAAGTACAGAAGGAATAATCCAGATGTCCACAAAAGCTTGCTGTCACCCCAGGGCTTTTAAAAGCTCAGCAGGTAGAGAAGCAATGTAGTATTTGGTTATTCTCATGCTTAGGTCTAGTCATTCATTATAAGCTGAACATGACACAAAAAGAGTCATCTGTGTCACAATAGAAACTAGTTGTAACTAGATTCACCCCACACTATCACATCACTACCGTATTTGAGGTTCTCAGTTACTATCTAAGAACCTGGAAGAGGCCTGGGTCTTGCTACACAAACTCATAATTTATGTGTTCATGACACTGTGTGCTTTGTTCTGTTAATGGTACCATTGGCATACAATACCTTGGATACTTTGTACTGACATCTGTCACATGAGACAATAGTTCATGTCATCCTAACCTGAATAAACTGTCCTTAGAGTACAGTGTGGTATGAGGGGCCTTCTTTTCCTGTGAGATGGGAAAACATTTCCAGTCTTCAGTCAAGTCTGTCAGCCATTGTCCAGTGCCTGTCTTGAGATGTCCACATTTTCAGCTGAGAGTCTTCATCCAGGCTGCTCTGTAATCTTTTAGAAGATTAATTGTGTTCCAGCCCTAGGATTTAATTCAGTGTCCCTGTACTTACCAGACATGCTCAAAGCCATAGGTTCTACCCTAACCGTGTGTTTTTTAGAGAAAAAAAATAAAGAACCACATTGCACTTGAAGTTTCTCCTCCAATATAAGGAGAGCCTGCATAGGGCCTTTAAGTAACTCTAAGCCCCAGTTCCCCACAACTCCCTCTATTGATTCCATTATTGATGTGTTTCATAGCAGCTCACTTTATTTTTGGTGTGGAAAGAATGTGCACCATGTCAGTAAAGGCTCTGTGTGTGTGTGTGTGTGTGTGTGTGTGTGTGTGTGTGTGTGTGTGTGTGTGTAGTCCCTAGTGAAAACTGTCCAGGTGCAGGCAGACTCATGTTACTACTGTCCCATGGCACCTTGCAGGCATTGAAATGGTGGGCTACTTTAATACAGCCTAAACCGGGCTGTGCATGGTTTGCAGTGAGATTGTGATGTTATCCCCACTAGAGAGAGCAACATAAGCTTCATTTATTACACGCTACTTTTACCAAGGTGAGGCAAAGCCTCATCTTATAGAGTGTCTGGTAGGATTTGACAGCAGGAAATTAATTCAAGGCTCAAATCAAATCAATCGATTACAAACAAAGAGAAAAATACAAAGAGTCAAGGGAACCACAAGATGTGTGTTGGTTTTTTTGTTTGTTTGTTTGCTTGCTTTTTTTGTTTCTTTTTTTCTTTTTTTTTTTTTTTTGTTGAGAAGATCCACCAGAGAGACAACCCCTTCCTCGAACAAACTGCATACAAAGAGACAATACCTAAATTGACAAAATTAGAAATGAAAAGGGGATATAACAATAGACAATGAACAAATTCAACAATCCTCCCTGGTTTGAGTGCCCTGGGGAAGTTGGGAAGCCACTTTTCCCTGACCTGTGTGACTTTCCCTGCATAGTGAGCTCTCCTGCAGGAGATGCTTTCACATGCTTCTTTAAAAGCACCTGTTCCTCAGATCTAGATCAGCTGTGAAAACAGGCCTCTTCAAGATAGTGTGAGAGCTACCCCTCCCAGCTCAGAGCTGCAACTCCATAGGATCCTCCACTCCCAGTGCTGTGTGGGTCCCATGGATAAGTCAGAGCAAAGTGCCCCTTCTGAGAAGTGACTTAGAACAGAAGGTTCAGAAGTGACAATCAACCCCCAAGTGCTTCTTCCAGGAGAAAGCAACCAGCTCTCCCTTTGAAACAGTGTAGGCTCCCACATGACCCAGTTCTGTGATTGGAGAAGATTTTCTGGAGCTTAGTTGCCCAGTCACAGTGGGGCTACATTCTTGATCCATGCTCATTCCTACAACAAACGGTCCTCCCCCTCCCTCCCAGGCCTTCAGTTGAACCGAGGTCCTTCCAGGACCAACAGACCTGAGAGAACAGAGTGCATCCCAGGGGAGAGAAGAGGCCTGAATGATTTTAAATGGGATAAAAACCCCATATCCACCATCTAACAACGTTAGGGTTGGTGCATATGTGGACTTCAGAACCTTAAGGTCAGATTTTCTGATAACAGCTGCTGGTGAAGCTGAAGTCTACTGTGGGTGGGATTGTCCCAGGCAGGGAGGGGATCTGACTCTGCAGGCCTGGCCAGCTTCTTCATTCTCCTGAAACTAAGTGTTGGTCAGCTGTAAATCTGAAGTGAGAGCTGGTTTTTGTCCACTCAAATGGATGACATTTCAATTCTCACGCATTATGTGAGACACACATTTACCCACGGGGGATTTGAACTCACTTCTATAGAAGTGACTTGGAGCCAACAGAGGGAAAGCATTCTTGCCTTTAGCATTCTGTCTGTATCAGAGACTACAGGGACTGGCTTCCTGGACAGACATGGCCAAGCAGACACACATTTTAATGAGGGAAAACTGATGTAAGAAATGTCCTGGGGACAGTGATTTCAGATTGTGCCTTCAGCCAGGAATCTCTGTTGCCATTAAGGCAAGCAGCCTTGGGCCTGCTAACTTGTCACTATGTCAGGGTGTCTCTGCTCTCACACCTGCATCAGGTCCTCCTCAGATGAAGGCTTCTCAAAAAAAAAGTATATAAAGCAATGTTTCTCAACCTGTGGGGAGCAACCACTCACAAAGATTGTATATAAGATACCTTGCACATTATAGCTTATAAGAGTAGCAATATTAGTTATGAAGTAGCAATGGAATAATTTTATGGTGGGGGTCACCACAGCATGAAGAGCTGTATTAAAGGGTTGCATCATTAGGAGTGTTTTGAACCACTGTCATAGAAGCTGACACATGGGAACAGACTCCTCAGATGAGTAGAGACCCACAGTAAGGGATACTGTGTCCCACCCTAGGACCCAGAGGCAGAATCTATCCCAGGAGTCTGTGGGTCACCTTGTCTTAAATTCTCCCAGGGTCAAGAATAGCATTGATCATCTCAGGAGAGTCAGCTTGCACAGCCACATCAGGCCCATGGCTTCCCTTTACAGAGAAGGATGTGGGTCTAAGTGACAGACAGTGAGACTGAGGGGACCCTGATACTCATTTGCTTTGAGCTGTGGTTTCTTCACCTGTAAAATGGACGTGTTTCTGCTGAATTGGGTTGTTGTGGAGATTAACAGAACATACAACCTGCTCAGTGTCTGCCTGGCATGGACACCTGCTGGTTAAATGGAAGCTGTCGATGGTGACGAAGGTAAAAGTAGAATCTCTAGCCCCATAGTGTTAGATGCCGGGTGCCAGACAGGGGTTGTAAGCATTTTGTGAATCTAAGACCACCTCAAATTAAAACCAAAGGCTCTTGTTTTAAATTTAAAAAAATAATCAAGTATAAAATACCAATATGAAATAATCATAATCAGAAATGAGCTAATTCCTGAAAGTCATTTAGCTTACATTTTCTGCTTCTATTTTCAAGGCATCTAGAGTAGCACTATACGAGATCCTAAAGCCTTCTATTATGGTGCTACCCATTCATTCCTCTCTCCTTGAGGACTTCTCAGGTGACTTAAGAAAACCAGATTTCCATTCAGATTGTCCCCAGCTGGTGTGATCTCTCTGTCCATGGCCTTGCCAAAAGCTGCAGAGCCAAAGTGTTGTTTTACAACACAAAATTCCAGACGTTAATTTTACCAATAAAGTCTCCAGGGTCAGATGCTGAAGTCAAGTAAAGCTCCCAACTGTCCTTCCTAATTCACTGACCTCTCAGAAGAAGAGCATTGTGGTTCCCTCTGCACACTATCTTAAAAATCCTTCAACTCAAAGACTTCCCATTGCCCTAGTTATCTTCATTTACTTTCAAGTCTTCCTTGATCTGCTCTGGACATGAATGCACTTTTTAGCTCTGCTATAAAGATGTCTGGTAGGTGAGCCATACTGTAATAAAGACGATGTTTTCAGTAAACAGCTCTTGATTTAAATGTCTGTGCCATGGCCATGCTATACCATAGGATAGTTTTTCATTAAATAATACATCCTTGGAGATCACAGTGTGATCAAATATCTTGCAACATAACTTAGTAATTTTCTCTCTATTATATAAATCAAGTTATTTGACAAGGATTATGGTTGTTTGCTGTCATGTCTGAGTGCATCGTCATGGGAATCCCCAGGAACATCAAAACTGGGCTTTTGAAACTGTTGCATATGGCTAACTGGGAGCCAAAACCAGCCAGGAGACTACTGATACTCAACACACATGAATTCACCTCGCCATTTTCATGTAGTTTTTGGTAAGAGGTCACCATTCCTGACCATGTCTCATTATCCAATATGCTGCTGAATGGGAGAGTTTGGGTGCAGTGAGGGGGTCACTCAACAAAACACAAAATCAAAGATCTCAGATAAACATATATGGTTTATTGAATTCAAAACATCCAGGAATTTCAGAACATAATTAAAAGACCAAAACTAAGGATAATAGATATAGAAGATAATGAAGATTTCTAGTTCCTAAGTCCAGTAAACTTCTTCAACAAAGTCATAGCAGAAGACTTCCCTAGGGTAAAGAAAGAAAAGACCATAAACATACAAGAATACAGAACACCAAATTAACTGGAACAGAAAAAAAAATCCCTCCATTTGCATAATAATTAAAACCAAATGCACAGATCAAAGAAAGTACAGTAAATGGGATAAAGGGAACTGATCTCATCCCACAGCTTCCTGCACCCAAATCCTGTGGGGAAGAGAGCCGAACACCCGAAATTGAGGACCCTCCTGAGACTGCAGTACAGACTGCCACTTCTGCCCACCTTTGCCAGCATCCATGGTCCAAGGGGAAACTGCATGTGTGCCTCTGGACACGGGACTATAGGAACAGTCACCTGAAGGTACCTGCGGTTCTGGTGTGGGCCCTTAACTGAACTGAACCGGTCAAACAGCTCCCTGCCCCCAAATACCTTGGGGGAGAGAGCTGGAACCTCAGAATTGCAGACACTCCTGAGAAATCAGAGGAGACTACCCTCTGTCCACATTCCCAACCCAAGAGGGAATCCCCTAGTGCCAGCTGGCCCCCTGAGTGGAGGGACCTAGGAGTACTCAAGGGCAGGAACCTTCTGATTCCTGCCTGCACCAAGAGCTGAGAGACGGTCCCCAGGAGCGCCTACACTCCTGAGAACAGAGCACCTTTTCCCAGAAATGGCTGAAAGAAAACAGGAAAACAGTTCTATAGGAGTGCTGACACAGAGGCCTATAGGAAGGTCAAGCCACTGTCAGAAACAGCAAGACCAGCTAACACCAGAGACAACCAATGGTTAGAGGCAAGCGCAGGAATATAAGCAACAGAAACCAAGACTGCTTGGCATCATCAGAGCCCAGTTCTCCCACCAGAGAAAATACCAGATTTCCAAACACACCAGAAAAGCAATAATTAGATTTAAAATCACATTTTATGACAATGATGGAGGACTTTAAGAAAGACATAAATAACTCCCTTAAATAAATGCAGGACAACACAAGTAAACAGGTAGAAGCCCTTAAAGAGGAAACACAAAAATCCCTGAAAGAATTACAGGAAAACACAACCAAACAGGTGAAGGAATTGAACAAAACCATCCAGGATTCAAAAATGGAAATAGAAACAATAAAGAAAGAACAAAGGGAGACAACCCTGGAGATAGAAAACCTAAGGAAGAGATCAGAAGTCATAGATGCAAGCATCACCAACAGAATATAAGAGATAGAAGAGAATCTCAGGGACAGAAGATAACATAGAAAACATTGACACAACTGTCAAGAAACTGTAAAATGCAAAAAGCTCCTAGCCCAAAACATACAGGAAATCCAGGACAAAATGAGAAGATCAAACCTAAGGATAAAAGGTATAGAAGAGAGTGAAGACTCCCAAATTAAAGTGCCAGTAAATATCTTTAACAAAATCATAGAAGAAAATTTCCCTAACCTAAAGAAAGAGATGCTCATAAACATACAAGAAGCCTACAGAACTCCAAATAGATTGGATCAGAAAAGAAATTCCTCCCGTCACATAATAGTCAAAACACCAAATGCACAAAACAAAGAAAGAATATTAAAGCAGTAAGGGAAAAAGGTTAAGTAACATATAAAGGCAGACCTATCAGAATTACACCAGACTTCTCACCAGAGACTATGAAAGCCAGAAGATCCTGGACAGATGTCATACAGACCCTAAAAGAACACAAATGCCAGCCTAGGCTACTGTATCCAGCAAAACTCTCAATTAACATTGGGAGAAAGCAAGATATTCCATGACAAAACCAAATTTACACAATATCTTTCTACAAATCCAGCAAATTATAGGATACAAATTATAGGATAATAAATGGCAAAGCCCAACACAAGGAGGCAAAGCTACACCCTAGAAAAAGCAAGAAACTAATCGTTTTGCAACAAAACCAAAAGAAGAGAAGCACACAAACATAATCCCACCTCCAAATATGAAAATAACAGGAAGCAACAATCACTATTCCTTAATATCTCTCAACATCAATGGACTTAATTCCCCAATAAAAAGACACAGATAACAGACTGGATACATAAAGAGGACCCAGCATTTTGCTGCATGCAGGAAACACACATCAGAGACAAAGACAGACACTACCTCAGAGTAAATGGCTGGAAAACAACTTTCCAAGCAAATGGCCCAAAGAAACAAGCTGGAGTTGCCATTCTAATATCGAATAAAATTGACTTTCAACCAAAAGTTATTAAAAAAGATAAGGAAGGACACTTCATATTCATCAAAGGAAAAATCCACCAAGATGAACTCTCAATCCTAAATATCTATGCTCCAAATGCAAGGGCACCTACATACATAAAAGAAACCTTACTAAAGCTCAAAACACACATTGCACCTCACACTATAATAGTAGGAGATTTCAACACCCCACTCTCATCAATGGACAGATCATGGAAACAGAAATTAAACAGAGACACAGAGAAACTAACAGAAGTTATGAACCGAATGGATTTAACAGATATCTATAGAACATGTCATCCTAAAACAAAAGGATTTACCTTCCTCTCAGTACCTCGTGATACCTTCTCCAAAATTGACCAAAATTTATAGGATAATTTGTATCCTATAAATTGGTCACAAAACAGGCCTCAACAGATACAGGAAGATAGAAATAATCCCATGCATCCTCTCACATCACCACGGACTAAGGCTGGTCTTCAACAACAACGACGACGACAGAAAGCCCACATATACATGGAAGTTGAACAACTCTCTACTCAATGACAACTTAGTCAAGGAAGAAATAAGGAAAGAAATTAAAGATTTCTTAGAATTTAATGAAAATGAAGGCACAACATACCCTTATAGAAGAAGGGGAGGAAATGGGGGAAGGGACTAATATATACGGGAAATTGGGAAAGGGAATAATATTTGAAATGTATATAAAGAAATATCCAATTAAACAAAGGAAAAAGCTTAAAATGGTAAAAATATATCATTTATTATTACATATACTACATGATACATATATTTATTATATAATATATATTGTTTCGAAATAAAGTTGTGAATTTATATCAGTAAATTTTGATCTACATACCTATACCTATGTGCTCAGGATTGTTTAAGAAATACAAAGGCATCTGTGGTGAAGAAAAGTTTAAAGCCCTGATCCAGATGACTCAAATTTCCTCATAGCCCTATGGGGTTAGATACTGGAAGCCTCCTGCAAAAGTTCACAAACCTGCACAGAGATGAAACGGTGTGGAGATCTTCACAGAGATTAGCTCTCTAATCTAATACTGTCAAGACGTTCTTCTTTCCCGTTTTTTCTTGATACTGATTCATCAGATGAGGGAGTCTTACAACACCCTTGGAAGCCTCCAGCACACTGAGACTAGGTAGGAAGGGTGCTGTTGCAATAAATAATAATAATAATGATAATAATAACAATAACAACAACAACAATAATAATAATAATAATCACCCCCTCATGCTAGAGCTGCACAGTTGGACCACATGGCACTGTCAGGTATTTCCACCTCGGCAGACTCTTTGACCCAGAGCTCTCAAAACCTCTCTACCTGACTCTCAGATTCTACTCTCTGGCCCTAGGAGCAGTCTCTCTGCCTCCATGGCTAGCCTCCATTCAGTGGCTGCCCATCTCGCGGCTCTCTGCTCATATTCCCTGCATCTGGCCCAGCGGATACAGTCACAATTCCCAGCAATCCAACCAAATCAAAACTCTTGAAGCTTGTAATTTATCAATTAGATTTATATCAGTAAATTCTCACTCCACAAAAATGACCACACAATAAACTGATAGCCAATTAATATTGATATAAACTGCGCACCTAGATGAGACAAATTGTCCTGTAATTACCCACCCCTTATAAGATTTTCATAGCTACCTGTGGCTATTTAAAGCCACACGGGGGTGGGTCATCTTTCTCCTCCTCCCTCTTCATTTCTTCTCTTCTCTATTTCTCCTGCCTTTCGAAAACTCTGCCCCCGCCTTTCCTTTTCACTGCCCAGTCACAGGCTTTACCTTTTCATGTGCCTGCCCTCACCTGCATCCACAGGGTGCAGTGAAGGAAATTATGGAAAATCTGAGATTTGGTGCTTTGATGACAGCGACACCCAATAACATACATTATTTACACTTTTACATTATAGTGATTCTCAGACACAATTTCATGTGATTTCATTGCGTAAGTTATGGAAAGTCATGGGCCCTTCCTGTAAGGTAAACATTAGGTTGCTGTTCAGCCTAGCTGCTTTCTATAAGACAAAGTAGAGGTTGCCTAGGCTACTCGCTCGACCCCATCTGTCAGGGGATGTAGCGTCTGAGGGATCTGACAGCAAGGTAAGGATCGGGAAAGTCTGTACAGGACAAGGGACTACAAACTGGGTCCTCTAAACAAGAAGTTCAGCAAGATGAAACTCTGAGGAGGGAAAAATTCTAGCACAGGGAAGTGGAGGCTTGAGATCATCCATCGTTCAATACAGAAACATAATCGTTACAGAGTCCCAGGCTATTAAGGACAACCTTGTTGAGTCTCTTAAATAAAAAGAAAGTAACGATGTAAGAGACAGGAGGAGAAAAATTATTTAAGTTGTGTCACCAAAGACTTAACTGGTATTTTGAGAAAAACGCCGAGTACAGCTCATTATTTAACAAAGGTTTGGAAGGTCTCATTTTTCAAAGCATTATATAGATAGGGGCGCATCTGCAATCCGGAGAAATAGGTGGTTATTCCAGCTTTTAATTTCAAATATTATTTTGTATATTATTCATACTGCTTACATGCATGCAAATTAAAGAATCATTGTTTTCTAGCGCGGTAACCCATGCTTGTAATCCCAGCACGCGGAGGACTAATGGGAGAGAACATTCATGACTCGGAAAGCAGTTTGTACCACGGAGAAGTTCCAGGCCATGCTAGGCTCCAAGAACCTGTATTTCAAGAACAATGGTAGAGCATGGAGACATCTCAATGGATGAAGTGCCGATTATACGAGCATGAGGAGCCGAGTTCAGATCCCCAACATCCATATAAGGAGGCAAGAGGAGAAGTGAAGGTCTGTGACCCCAGTACTGGAAGCGGAGATGAACGGCAAGCTCCGGGTCAATCTCCGGGTCAAGCTTCGGGTCAAGCTCCGGGTCAAGCTCCGGGTCAAGCTCCGGGTCAAGCTCCGGGTCAAGGCAGTGCCTTCTGGTTACTCAGACTAGCTAAGAAGGCGGCTCAAGGCACACAGAGAGTCAATGAAAGCATATGGTAGAGAACTGCAAAGGAAGACAGGTGACACTGGCCTTTCAGCTCATGGACACACACACGGGCAAGTTTACCAGCACACACGGGTGGGTGCACACGCATGCCGTGTTTTTATGGGAAATCAGATTTTCAGTAAGAGAAAAAAATGGAAGTTTGTCAGTGGTTCATTGCTAAATCTTAAAGTCTCCAAATGCAGGACCAAGAGCTCACATGGGGTCTCGAGCCCCTTCAAGCTCTTTCAGTTTTTTCTAAGATTCCTTCAACGGGGGTCCCGTTCTCAGTTCAGTGGTTTGTTGCTGGCATTCGCCTCTGTATTGGCTGTATTCTGGCTGTGTCTCTTAGGAGCGATCTACATCCGGTTCCTGTCAGCCTGCACTTCTTTGCTTCATCCATCTTGTCTAATTGGGTGGCTGTATATGTATGGGCCACATGTGGGCCAGGCTCTGAATGGGTGTTCCTTCTGTGTCTGTTTTAATCTTTGCCTCTCTCTTCCCTGCCAAGGGTATTCTTGTTCCCCTTTTAAAGAAGGAGTGAAGCATTCGCATTTTGGTCATCCTTCTTGAGTTTCATGTGTTCTAGGCATCTAGGGCAATTCCAGCATTTGGAATTTGTAATAGTCACTTATCAATGAGTGCATACCATGTGTGTTTTTCTGTGATTGGGTTACCTCACTCAGGATGATATTTTCCAGTTCCCTCCATTTGCCTATGAATTTCATAAAGCCATTGTTTTTGATAGCTGAGTAATATTCCATTGTGTAGATGTACCACATTTTCTGTATCCATTCCTCTGTTGAAGGGCATCCTCATAGGTAGCAATGAACAGCCTAGTAAGAGTACCCCTGGAAGGGGAAGCCCTTGGTCCTGCTAAGACTGAACCCCCAGTGAAGGTGATTGTTGGGGGGAAGGCGGTAATGGGGGGAGGGTGGGGAAGGGAACGCCCATATAGATGTGAGAAGAAAAAGAAAAAGAAACAGAAAACCTTTTGTAAAATAGAACACTAAGTCTCTGTGCTGTGAAATATCAGAAAGACTTCCCTAAGCAGCATCATGTATTACCTTAAATATGTATATATATATATACATATATATTATATATATTATATATTATATATATGTAAATATACATACAGCAGAATAAATACATATGCTACTCAATAGTTGATATTTTCTTTTTTGTTTATTTTTGTTTGTTTTCTGAGACATGGTGTTACTTTATAGCAAAAGATGTCCCTGACCTAGATTTCACAGCAATCCTACCTCAGCTTGGTGTTAAGGCACGAGTTGCCACATCTAACAATAATGTACTTTTATTCAGAGATTCAAAGTATTTTTGATGTAATACTGGACCTCTGGATCCATAGCTAAAATGTCTGCTCTTAGATACCTGGTTAAGCTACTCAGTGGGTGGCCAGTTTAAGAGACTTTAGAAGTGAAGATCACACATTTAAATTTCACCCATTAAAAATTGTCTAAAACACACGTTAGTACATTTATTAGTATTAATGAGAAACATGTTTCTAAGTACAAATTGGGCATTTATTGTTTTCTAAGAACTAGATATGGAAGAATCAAAAAACAGATCAAATCAGTGTTTTTCTTCTCTCCAGTAGCATTCTTGTAAAGTAAAAGCATTTGACAAAACGTCTGGGAAACCCACACGTGGCACTAAGCCAGGGAGGATGTTCTCACCGTCTCACAACGATTTTGTAAGACACCAAGCTTCTTAAATCCACACGCAAAGTCTTCCTGAGAGTCCGATTATGAAATGCAGTCAGTGTTGGTGAAATTAGAACAGAGCTCAAGAATGCGATGTGGTCACTTTTGGAACCAGTAAATATTAATTTTTGTATGTAATAAGATACCTTAAAATTGAGAGTTATTTTTAGTCATAAAATGTAGAATAGTTACACTGCTTTATGGGTTTAGATAATGCTAAGCAATTGATATTATATTACCATGTTACATGTTAAACTTATAAGTAATGAACACTTTTCTTCCAAATGAAATTTTTGGAAATAATTTTTAAATTGTATAATTTTGACACATGTCCAATGGATTAGTGAGTAGTGGATATAAGTATCTTTCATAAGACAGTCAGACTATGAGTCAAAGTATTTTTTCGAAATGAACAACTTTGTTCTAGTTTTACTGATATTCTTATGATGTTTGTATATATATAATCAAGTCCAATGAGAGATGTGTTATTCTTGGGAACCTTGCCAAGCTGAATTACATTGCTGTCACCTAATGTTTTGGAAAAATACCAAAAGTCAAAACTCTGTAACATTCTCCAATGTTATTTTTGTATAACCATACAGTGGTCTGAAGAGCTAATAAAATTTGCTTAGATATGTGTGCCTTCTGCATGAAAATGTTCCTAGTAAATACTCTTATTTTTGAGATTTCCATAACTTCTATAGATTTTTAATAAAGCTGTAAGCTTCATGTGTTACTTACAGGCTACAATCAGTAAATATCTGTTATTTTAATTAATTTAGATCATGCATTGTAGAACATTTAATATTGCAACCGTTTAAGGTATCAGCTGAGCTAAACCCAATGTTTTGTATGGAGATAAATTGAGGCCCAGGGAGACAATTTTATTGGCTCCAAACATTCAGCCAGTTAATAATGATACAGCTAAGATATGAAACCAGTGAATATGAAATGTTTACTCACTTACCTTCTTTCCCCCACCACACACAGTCTCATTTCATGTTTTATTGTGAGTTACACAGTGTTTTAAAAATTGTTTTGTGTTGATATCTTGTTTGAATAAAAATGTAACCTCCTTCTGAACTGTCCCTTATAGGGTGTCATAATGCTCACTGTTCAGAACATGTAACTGAGATACTCCCATTCAGTCACATCGCCCTTCATCTGTTGCTTTAGTAGCTGCCTCAGTTTCTCCCCTCCCCTCTAGATCCACCCCCTTTCTGTCTCTCATTAGAAAAGAACAGGCTTCTAGGAGATAACAACCGAACATGACAAAATGAAATATAATAAAATAAAGCAAAACCATCACACTGGAGCTGGACAAGGCAACGTAACAGAAGGCCAAGATCCCCAAGAGAAGGCACATGAACCAGAGACCCACCCAGTCGCACGCTCAGGAGTGTGTGACTCAAAATTGCTAAGATGAACGCTATAATATTGATTCAAAAGGCGTTGTCCTCACGTTGAAATAACTTTCTTTTCTGGTCCAATCCATTTTGGTATTCTGTAAACTTCTTACCTTTGAAGGCATCATCTTCTTTAGCTTAGGACAATTTTTTTTTCTGTAATTTTGCTGCAAGTATTTTCTGTGCCTGTGAGCTAGGGTTAGTCTCCTTTCTCCATTCCTACTACTCTTAGGTTTGGCTTTCTCATACTGTTCCGGATCTCCTGGATGTTTCGTGACAGGAGCTTTATTTTTGCCTCTGACCGTTCTACCCATTGTATCTTCAATGCTTGAGATTCTCCCTTCCATCTCTTGTATTCTTTTGGTGAAGCTTGCCTCTGTAGTTCTTGCTCAAATCCCTAAATTTTTTATTCTGAGAATTCTTTTAGTTAGTATTGTCTTTATTGATTCTATTTCCGTTTTGGGTCCTGGAGATTTTTATTTGTTTCCTTCCACTGTTTTTTGTGAATCAAAGTACGTGAAGAGAGAGCTTCAGTTCTTACTAAGACATACCCTTCACAGTCCAGTGATTGCCAACTGTGGCAAGCCATTGACAATTCATTTGCATATAACTGACGACTTCCATCAGGGAGTTGGCTCCAAAACACGATGGACACTTAGAGCACATCCAATATTTCTTCTTCTTTGATGAGCGCCAAGTGCCAATTTGTACATACAATCTGACAGTTGAAAAGTGAAGGCTTCTCTCCCTGACCTTACACTGTCTTCCACAGTTTGAAGTGACATGTTATCATTGGACTTAATGTAGGCCTACACTTCTGAAAGACATTCAGCAACCCCACTGTAGTTTGTTGTAAAAGAAGGAGACAGAGATAACAGTGATGACTTTTTAAAAGTACTTCATTACTCAATGTTATATTCATAACTAAATTTCATTGTATTTTTATAAAGTACCTTTGACATGATTTTATATTAATTACCTCCTGAGATATGATTGTCGTCCATTTATTGAAAAGATAATATCACACTGGGAGAGCTTCTTTTTCAGGTCCATAAGAAACTTTTAACTATAACTGCATATTGTCCTCCCAATATTTAGGAGTAACAGTGGTGCATTTTTACATTTTTCTTGTATGTTTGATTGTGCATTCCTGTTTTTAGCACATGAATAACAAAAAAAACCCTTTCTCACTAAAGTGATTTTCATTGCAACTGTTAGTAAGAAGACTACGTTTAATTTCATTTCCTACATAAGCTATATTTTAGTCAGGCATCAGTGTTTTCATCCTTGTTGGATGTAAGATCTAAACTTTTCTGGTTAGACTGCCTCATGGCTTCTATATCATCTTGGCTCTAGTTTTAGTGAGGCATAGACTTGCGTAGTTCCTCTCCAGACTTCCATGTGCATTCCCATGGTAAACTACCTTATGTAAGTGGCCTGAGGGAACAAGGGGGGATATTAAAGTAATAATAGATCAATGTTAAGCACTTTGAGAACCCAGGATGCCTGCCAGAGGTTATCCCTCGGATATGTGTCTGTGTTGCATATTAGACTCCGCTCCCCTACGGCCGCACCCACCTTCCTGACCTTACACTCCCGTTCATGAAGTTGAGTGTGACTCTAAGAATAGACATATGAATAAAACTAAATTCAGATTCTTAAAGAACTGATGGCGTAGCCACTGCACTTCAAATTCTTGTAGCACAAAGGCCAAATGACTCGTGTGTAGAGCATGTTGGAGGTCTGTTCTTCCCTTTGGAATGAGCAATGTGGTCAAGGAGAGAAACAAACAAACAAACAAACAAAAAAGTGGTCTGTGATCTAGACACGTTTTCAGAAACAATTCAAAAGACTTAAGTGATGAGACACATTCTGACAGACTATTTGAAATGTGTTGTTTCAGCAAAATACCACACCGATACAATTTTGAAAGAGTAAAAATGGAAGCTAAGAATTCTCAAGTTTGTAACCTTCGTTAGCAGCGGAGCAAAATAGATTTCAGTCCAATGAGAATTAATAAGTGACACTGCACAGCTTCACGTCATCATGATTAGCAGATGTTTAATGAGGACGATAAAGACCGCTCATCCAAACTTACTTAGAAATGAGGAACTAACTTGTCAACAGCCCCTTTCGCATATGCAAAGATTCCTCCTTTTATCCTGTTGATAGCAAGTCATTCTGCGTTCATTACTAATATGCTTTTCTGAGGAGGTAAGTTCAACTATTTAATGAAGCACTGTGTTGAAAATTTTATTCCAGTTCTCATGATTTATAAAATTGTCTCATTTTTCTTTCTCTTATGGATCTAGCCACCAACTTCCCAACAGTCCGGATGTTAGCTCTCTTGAGTATTGGATGTCCAGTCACTATAATACAAAATATAGGATTACATTAAGGATGTCCAATCAATTCATACAATGGAAATACATTATGTTTTTGAAATATTAATATATCATATGAAATTAATTTTGGTTGTGCTACAACATGCCAAAAGAATGAATTGGGCACATTTCTCTCATTTCTATTGTATCACCTTATAGATCTTGTCAACTGATTCTCCAACTGTTATTGGACTGAAGAGTTGAGAGAAGGTGCTGGAGAGATGAGTCAATGGTTAAGAGCATTGCTGCTCTTCCAGAGGATCTCAATTCATTTCCCAGCACTGATGTCAGGTGACTCCCTATGAGTGGTAACTCCAGCTCCCAGGAAACCACTACCTTCCTTTGGTCTCTCTAGGGACTCTCACACATGTGGCCTATACTCACACATACAGACATGAAGATAAATAAAATTGAACCCTTTAGTAAGGGTTGAGAGAAATTATATCAGGAAATAAATTTCATTGACATATAGAATACTTGAAATAAATGAGATACACTTTGTTCAATCACAAGAACAAACATATTAAAACTGATAGCATAATATTCATGCAGATACTTAATGTAAGTCACTAATGTATAGCGTGCCTGTATTTGGCTCATATTTATCTGTGCAGTTATTCTGAAAGCTATGAGTCATATATTTACTAAAGCCACCATTATACATAGCAACAATTCAGAGATAGGCTTACATAGCCCAACTGCTCAAGCACTACAGTTGTTAAACAAAAACACAAGCAACTGCCAGAAAACTTGTCATATTGTTGCTGACATTAGCCAAAGGCCCAGCCTTACACAAGCAAAACTAAATTAAGTGGTGAGAGCAAAGTATCTGAACAGGTACAGCTGGAAGAATACTCAAGTAGACCATGGGTAAGGACAGACGGTCAGTGCCACTGACCATTGGAGTGGTCTATCTCTAGTTCTACATGAAGGTACTTGGTAGTACCTTCTGGATGGTTTCTCTGTGTTTTGGATAGGTTTTCTAGTCCCTTATTCAGCTTCTCTTCCCATGCATAGGGAGATCTTGTGTACTGCATTATGGGAGGAAGGCTTCGGTGGGAAAATGAAAAGAGGCAAAAGGCCATTCCCCTATATGATGTTGGAACAGACAAACACATCAATGATCCAACAGAGTGACAGCGGTATAAAGACAGGAAAGGGGCTTCTTCCGTCACTGTGTTGGCTTTATTCCACGTGACTCACCAGAACATGACGTTAGTGGGTGAGAATGGCAGTGGGGGCACTAACAAATCTTCACCAGGCTCCTTAAGCTTCAGCAGGGCATCACGAGACGGGGGTTGGATGGGTGAGTACCAAGTACCGAGAACTTGGAGTTCTGTGCTGCAGTCTAGAGTGATGCACTCGTGAGCAAGTGTGAACTAAGATATTTAAGAGAATCTGTAACCATCACTGAAGTTATGGGGATGGCTTCTGACAGACCACACACACACTCCTGCATACGGACATTCACTTGCAGATATGTGTGCACTCATGGTTGTGTGGGATTGTGAAATATTAAAACTTCGTCTCTCACTTACCATCACCTCTAGTTTCAGATGCTGCTACTTAGAGGGCAAGAGTGACTTCCTAAGAATAACTGAATAGAAAGCACCTCATTTCTGGTTACCAAGTTTTAAAAAAACAAATCAGTAGCAGTTAATAAATACATTCATCTTGAGGTTTTAAATTTGCAAAACTGAAAAACATATAGACGCTTAATAAACCGTAACTCATCCTTTGAAAAAGGATGTGAATCCTTTTCCTTCATCCATCTGTGAATCCATACATACACTTCCTTCAGGCAGAAAAATCCAAGAACAAAGACACGCACATTTCAAGAGGTTATAAAAGACAAAGAAAAGACTTATAAAAGCAAGCTTCCCACTTGGAAGGGTATAGCTTCCTGCAGCATGAGTGGCATTTAGGGATCTAGGAAGTGGGAGTCTGGAGGACTTGGCACGTGGGCCATATGGTAAGAAGACCCTGTGATGAGGTGAGAACTCTGTCCAACTGCATGAAAGTGAGAACTGAAGAGCAGAGTAATGGAGAAAAAAGAGAACCATGTTAGGCTGTGAGCATAGCCCAAGGCTCCCTTCCCTGGCTCCTTGGCCTGGGGAAAGAAAAGGGAAGACCACAAAGATATGAAGTGTGTCCATATCACTAGGATGGTCGAAGACTAGGGAAGTTTGGTTGCAGACTTCTTAGAAAAGCCAGGCTGAGGGCTGAATACAGCCAGGCTTCTGCAGTCTTACATAAAAAACTGATCCCCACAGGGTAAGAGGAAGTCTAATAAGGCTGTGAAATCTCTGAAGGGAGCCTAGGCATTCTGAGAGGACTAGCTGACCAGACCTGACCCCAGTTTGCAAAAAGTAAAAACAGAGTTGGAAGTGCTCAACTCCAGGGGCCTTGGCAAATATCACAGTGATGTCACTGAAAGGCTGCAGGGTCCAGGTAACACAGGTTACAGGATAGAGTAGGTTAGCACCAGGAATGTTAGAATGCAGAATCACTCAATAGATGAGAGGAAATGAGGGAGCAGGCCTCTTACGAAGGACTGTCAGCAAAGAGGCCCTAACAATCATGTGTTAGTAACAGGGGCAACATACAAGCACAAAAGCTGACGAGATGGTGAGATAAAGAGAAAAAAAACAATTACCAACAAGAAAACGTACTCTACACTCATGACCTCTTCATACTTAAGACATGAAAATTAAACTCAGAGTGAAAGCAAATTCAAGGATATGGACGGGAAGACACTGCAGAGGAGTTTGAAGGAAAACTGGAGGCAGAGATAAAATGTGGATGGATTACAGATACATTGACAGAGGGGGAAGACAGGAGAATGGGAGAGGAGAGAAAGAGGAAAGGGGGAACCAACTGACTGACTTTATTTTGGCAATAAGCAGATCTGGGCCCAGATCTTAGCTTTGAAATATCATTCACAATAAAACAGCCTATGGTTCTTAGAGAAATGGACCATTCAAAGGTAACACCACATGAGCCTGCAGAGAGGGGTGTTGCCAGAAAGTAAGGAAATGGTCAAACTCCAGAAATAAAGCATTGTGAGAAAATACAGGAGCCTTGCTTTAAAAGAACATACCTAAGTCAATACAATTAATGTATAATGATATTAATTTAAAAATTGATAGAATGGGACCATTGCACAATATTTCTTAAAAACGTGTGATGTCATCCATCTCTGGAAGGAAAATAGTATCACTAACCCATCTGTTCCCCAAATTGAAATGAAAAGTGTAGTTCATTTATATTTATTTTTAAAAATGTATTTATGTGCTGGAATGTATGTCTAACAGGATGCACATGTGAAGGTCAGAGGGTGGCTCGCAGAATAGTTCCCTGTGTCTATCATGTGGGTCCCAAGAAGTCACTTCCCTCTGCCCACTGTATGGGTCCTAAGAACTAAACTCCGTGTTTCAGGATTGACAAGTTCCTTTGGCAACAGAGCCATCTTGCAGGGCCTGCTTTGTGATTCCGAAACATTAACTGCAGAAAGAGCATCGTCCATCTTTAGAGGAGTGAGGTCTGGTTAAGCGCTTTGTCACCCGAGTGATCCACATTAATGACATCATCTATAAGTCACACTGACAGCAGGTTCTAATGCTTTAACTGGGTTACGTCGTCCCTGTGTCTATTTTTTCCAACCTCATTTAGTTTACTGTCTTCTGTAATAACATAGAGAAGTTTATTTCCTGAAAGAAATATGTAATATCAAAAGAAGTAATATCAAAGAAATCAAATAGATGTCTGAAGATACATTTAAAAAAATGGCTTGAAGCTGACTGAAATAGGTGCAGATACCCCCAGCCAAACATTGGACAGAGGTCGGGGACGCTTACAGAAAAGTTGGGGGAAGGATTGACGGCCACGAAGGGGCTAGGAACTCCACAGGAAGACCAAAAGAGCCAACCAACCTGGACCTCTGGGAGCTCTACAGGACTGAGCCACCAATCAAAGAGCGTACAGGAGCTGAACCTAGGCCCCCTGCCCACATGTAGCAGATGTTCCCACTAATTGCTTTTTATTTAGACTGGTTAAATCATATCAATTGCTTTCCATAGTAATTGGTAATATGTGCTGATTAAATGTGTTAACATAGCAGACCATGCAGCACAAATATGGTATTCTTATATTCCTATAGCAGTATGCCACTGCCTTAGCATATCCTTTACTAGAAACCTGATTCTAAACTTTTCTCCATTCAATGCTTTTTACTATGAAGGCAAATAATTTCTAACCAATTTCAGGTTGGTAAAATCTTTCTTGGACTCTTCAGGCCTAATTATAAGCAATAACCTCTCTGAGAGCTCCCGGGCAAGATTTATGCAAGCAACCTGTCATTCCCATGAACTGGGTCTTGCTCTCTGTCATGGCTGAGAAGAGAAGCTCTGAGCAAGGACTCTGAGAGGTGAGGATACCGGAGTGGCTTCAAAGCTCGCAATTTCAAATTTTTCAGGATGTCTTCTTTTGAAGCTTAAAGAGGATGAAAAAGGAAAATACAAGGCAAAAACAGCGAAGACTTCAGGATCATTCTAAAGGATCGATTTCTCTGCTCTCAGGCCATGCGATGTTCCTTATCTAATCACCCGTTGATGATCACTGAAATTGATTCTTACGTGCAAACGAGTTTACCATAATCTACTCTGATTAGTTTTCAAGATACAGACCAACCTAAATCCAAGGTGTACAAACTTCCCTTTTATTAATCCCTCTTGGATACGTTATTTAGGTATATCTGTGGGTATAAAAGCTTCCAGCTCAATCTCCCAATTGTCATTGTCACATTTTTCCATTTTACAAGAATATTGAATAAGAGACTCGACCTGGCAGAATAGCTCACATTTCTTTCTTCCAGACTTTGAAGTTAATCATTGAAAGTTTCCAAGTAAACACTTGTGCCAGAATGTTACACAACCTCTTTAAAACACGACCTTCATTGAAAGACAACTTGAAAAGGTACATTCGTAGGATAAACACACTCACAGTTGTAAATTCTTCCTATGTATTATTCTGTTAACACACACTAGCTAATGAGCAGCCAGTTCCTATCACCAAAATGTTCTGCAGTCTTGACTCTTATCCCACACCCGAGAAAGTCACTGAAAGTAACATTAACTCTGCGGACAGCCCTCTGATGTGCAAAACATAAAAACCAAGACTGATCAAGAAGACCCAGGCTGGCTCTCAGTGAGCTTGGTCTGGACAGGAGAATTTGCACATCGTTACCAGCGAGTTCTTCCCTTAGCAGCTCTCTTCCAGAGGCAGAAGCATGGCTTAGGTGCTTCTCCATCCTGAGCGCCTTCCTACCTCTCAATCTTTATTGTTTGACTTCAGACAGACAAACGTTCGAGAGCAGAGGGAAAATCAGTCATTTGTCTTCCTTTCTCAAAGATGCACAGAACGGAATGGACCAACCACGGCAACAATCTGTTGGCATGTGACTCCACCTTGAAATGCGATGCCCATGTTTTCAGCTCAGCTCTGAGTCTGATATTGACGGCTAGATTTTGGTATTTCTAAGAGTGACCATCCTTGAATTTTAGCAGCATATTCCACTCCCATGTACCGTCCCCCCGCACCCCTGTATAAGTCTGACGAATTACTCAAGCCTTCAGAACAGTATTGCAATTAGTCTGAGCCTGCAAACAGTTAAGGGCGGTGTCAACACAAGTGTCAACTACAAGCTCTACTGTAGACATATTCTTAGAAGTCCATATTTATTTGACTTGGACATTATCTGAACAAAAGAATCTTACCTTTCAGTGTGGGTTCAAAGATGGTTATTTGGTTATTTAAATAGTATTCGTTTAGATCTATTCAGTTTAGTGCATTTATTATAATTCGGTACTGTACATGTTTGCTTCTTTTTCTGGCATAGCTTGTCTTGGGCAGAGCATTTTGAAACAAAACTGCCAATTATTTCAAAATTTAGGACACTGCGACTGAGCATTATGACATGTTCCAGAGCCACCAACCTCAGTGGTGTTGATGGTCCTCAGAGTGGGTGGTTAGTTTTGATTCCTGACAGCCTGAAATCACCTGGGAAGGGTGTCTCAGTGCGGATCGTCTACATTAGCTTGGCCCATAAGCAGACCTATAAGGATTTTCTCAATATGGCCGTCTAGCTGAGGTGGGAAGATCTACCCTGGATGCATATCGCACCATTTCAGGTCTGGACAGAATGAAGGAGGACAGAAAACTGAGTGACACCTGGTCATACACTCATTCTCCCAGCTTCCCTTCCTTTCGACAGTGTGGATGCGACATGACCGCCTTGTCCCAAGTTCCTGCAGCTCTAACCTGGCACTATGAGCTAGAAAAAGAAAATGCTTCTATCCGCTAAGCTGCTTTTGTCTTGGTATATTGTGCCCCATCAGAAACAAAACTAAGATACCATTCTCTTACCAGGAAAGAAAAGGAGAAATGTGCTTTTGTCTCAAGAATAGGGAATTTTCAACCCTGAATTGTCAAGTTAAATAAAAGGATATTCGTGGCCATAATTCTCACAATGTACCCAAATATACACTAGAGATCCATCTGATGTCTTTTGGCATAGTATAAGCTAATGATGAACAATACTAATTTTTACTCAGTTCTAAGTTAATGATAAACTTATACATATATGTGCTAAAAGTCATTTTAAAGTAATCTTAATGCTCCTTTCTCTTACATTTCTTTGATACTCTCTTTGAAACATTCTCCACTGATTTCTTACTCCACAGTGCTTCACAATGTAAAGTCCATGAAAACTATTTTCCTCCAGTTCATCCACCTATGCCTTCTCTCCTCCAAACACCAAGGATATATATATATATATGCTTCACTGCTGGATTTTTTCCTATTCTTCAAAGCTATTGAAAATATATACACCCTGAACCTCCTTTACCTGACACTTCTTAGACCTAAGTTTCTGGAAAGACATTTTTCTTCTTCTTTCATGATTAACTTTTAGGCACACATCAGTTTCCTCCCACCTCCTTGAATTCTAGAGAGAAAAAAAATAGCAACTTTCTAACTACTCATGCTTGGCAATTTCATTGTATACAAAATGAAACTCAGATTTAGAAGGACAACTTCACGACAGGAGCTACAATGGACAATCAAATTATTGGATATTAGTTATATCTTCAGATAAATGTTTTGACTATTTCAAAATTTGGTAATGTTTCGTTAACTGTCTGTTGAATTCACATTGTATCTTATAACCTAAAATGTTACTTGTATGTCAAATGTCCCTTCAATATTGTTATGTATTCCAGTCATGATCAGAAATCAACTGACAATGACTTGGTTATATAAATTGTGTCATTGCTTCCTGGTAGAAGTTGTAGCTTTTAGAGATAGCAGTGCTGTTGGATATAAGTTTTGCTTCTGAGAATATTTCAGTTTTCTGTGGCTCCAAAAAGTCACGGTGAAATTTGTGAAATTAGGAAGTAGACCATCAAGAATTGATTAGATAACCAAGGCATCATTTCATGAACACGTCAATATCAGGGTAGTGAAATGGATTCCCTCTTCCCCTCCCCTCTTCTTTTCCTCTCCTCTCCACTCTCCCTCTCTTCCCCTCCCTCTCTTGCCTCTTCCTCTCTCCTCCCCTCCCCCTCCTTTTCACCACTCTGTTTCTAGGTAATCTCTTTTTAGCAAGATTTTTCTTAGTCGTAGCCACTAAGGTAGTCTCAGACCCATTCATTTACAAGTATCGACACCTTCATAATGAAGAAAAAATATCCGTGCCTGTAAACCTTGTTGTTAGTGCTCAGCTGTACAGTGAAGTAAATACCAGACATATTTATACAGGATGGTTTGGGGAAGAATATCAGAAGGGTAAACAACATTTGGGAAAACCACCAGCCATTTGTTTCTTTGTACCTGACCAAAAATTCGTTCGGCTGGTATTTTTGCTACAACGTGGCGCCTACAGTCATCTGATGTTTCTGCTTCCTTCATCTTCCCTGCAGAAGGAGGAGGAAGCAGAGAGATCAAAACTCTATGCAAGTCCCCACCACAGCTAGACAAAAGAAGTCTAATGCAGAAGGTGCATGCAGGAGAAGGCTTGTTCCTATGCAAGTATTTGGAAGTGATGGTTACAGTTTTGTAAAATTAAAAATTAAAGCTAAGTGAGCTTTGAATGATAATTTTATGTATTTCTGTGGGAAGAAGAGCAGGTACTTTTGCCCCCTAGTTTCTTTCCAGATCTTTTTACAAATATGAATATATTTTCGCTACGATATCCTTGTTATTATTTCATTTTCCACGTATTTTAATTTAACTATTCATTCCTCTTTCATGTTCATGCTTCATGTTAACATTCATCAAACTCAGATTAAAAGTAGAGCATTTTCTCAAAATAAGATCAGAATTCAATGCTATAAGATTATTTTTGATGTCATCAATAATTGACTTTTAAAAAAGGAAGTTATCCTGTTTTCCCGGACATGGCCAGCATAGAAATACCTGACCATTTGGGGTTTCCAATGGCGTATTATGAAGTTTTTAAACCTGATAAAAGCATGAATGAGATCCTAGAGTGTACAGTTAGAACTTTAATTGATCGTTATTTTGCATCTCTCCATCTGTCTATTCAGAAATATCGGAAGCCCTTTATGAAGAGGAGCCAGCTACACCGATTAGAAAGAGCAGCACCCCACTATGTTCATCGCAGCCTTATTTATAATAGCCAGAAACTGGAAAGAACCCAGATGCCCTTCAACAGAGGAATGGATACAGAAAATGTGGTACATCTACACAATGGAATATTACTCAGCTATCAAAAACAACGAGTTTATGAAATTCGTAGGCAAATGGTTGTAACTGGAAAACATCATCCTGAGTGAGCTAACCCAATCACAGAAAGACATACATGGTATGCACTCATTGATAAGTGGCTATTAGCCCAAATGCTTGAATTATCCTAGATCCCTAGAACAAACGAAACTCAAGACGGATGATCAAAATGTGAATGCTTCACTCCTTCTTTAAATGAGGAAAAAGAATACCCTTGGCAGGGAAGGGAGAGGCAAAGATTAAAACAGAGACAGAAGGAACACCCATTCAGAGCCTGCCCCACATGTGGCCCATACATATACAGCCACCCAATTAGACAAGATGGATGAAGCAAAGAAGTGCAGACCGACAGGAGCCGGATGTAGATCGCTCCTGAGAGACACAGCCAGAATACAGCAAATACAGAGGCGAATGCCAGCAGCAAACCACTGAACTGAGAATAGGTCCCCCGTTGAAGGAATCAGAGAAAGAACTGGAAGAGCTTGAAGGTGCTCGAGACCCCAAAAGTACAACAATGTCAAGCAACCAGAGCTTCCAGGGACTAAGCCACTACCTAAAGACTATACATGGACTGACCCTGGACTCTGTCCCCATAGGTAGCAATGAATATCCTAGTAAGAGCACCAGTGGAAGGGGAAGCCCTGGGTCCTGCTAAGACTGAACCCCCAGTGAACTAGACTATGCGGGGAGGGTGGCAATGGGGGGAGGTTTGGGAGGGGAACACCCACAAGGAAGGGGAGGGGGGAGGGTGATGTTTGTCCGGAAACCGGGAAAGGGAATAACACTTGAAATGTATATAAGAAATACTCAAGTTAATAAAAAAAAAATCTAAAAAAAAAAAAAAAAAAGAAAGAGCAGCACCTAAGAAAGTGTGTCCACCCCACCCCTATAACATTGACGTAAGTTTAGAATGTCCTCACACTCTGAAAAAGATTGCAACAATGGAAAAATGTTTCAAGTGAATCCTGGGATGATAATTTATATTTTATTATTTTCTTCAGGCTTTTCTCATGTTTTCAATAAAATGGGGTTTGCTGAGTAGCGGAGGACAAAGGGTTTTCACCAAGCATCAGAGTGATATATTAAACCCCTACAGGCCATCGCTGTGCCCTCAGTTTTTAAATAATGGGATTTTATAGAAAGACCGAATAAAGGACTCTAAAGTGACAAACTACAGAGAGATACAAGATGCAAGTGCCAAAAAAGAAAAACCAGATAGTATTCAATTATCTTCTTCTACGGCATTCTCATCGCCTCTCTCCTAATATCCGCTTTCCCCACAAACAATAGCCTGCTGCAGTGCAGCCAGGGCTGCCCAGCGGAAGTGACAATGCACAGTGAGTGACAGGTGGCAGGCACCGCCCAATGTTTCCAATGTGCTTTACTCAAGGCCCCCACTGGCCCCTCAGTGAGTCTGACCTCAACGTGGAGCCACATTCATATTTGTGTAGCAAGGGGGACATAAAATGCATTTTCTGCAATAGAATGCAAATGAAAATATCCTGTGAGTTCTCCCCAGTTAGTTTTATATAACGTAATCTGATATGTACAGAAACAAACAACAGATAGGTATGCTTCTTTAAAGGCTCTAAACTTTATATCTATCCAAGGTCGTCATTTAGAATCCCAAAATGTATTTATTAAACAAAGAAAAAATAGAAAGGTTTAAGAAAAATTAAAAAAAGGGGAATCTCTGCAATTTAATATTAAAATGCCAGTGTTTGCACAAGTCTCTGCCTTTTAAAAACACAAATCAGTCACATGAAGCTTCTGGGTCTAATTAAAGTATGATAATATTTTATAATCACTTCTTTCCTCAGAAGACATTAGATTTTACATCATAGCAAAAACAGATCATTGCTTTAATTATTTTAGTAAAATTTCCTTTTAACATACATTTTGGTGCATTGGCCAAGGTGATAAGACTAAATCAGTTGACCTTCAAAAGGAAATAAAATTTTATTCAGATGCTAGAACTAAAGATGCATTAAGAGCTTCATATCAAGACAGTGCTTCCAACTGGGAACAGAGGCTCTCCCTCAGTTGTGATAATCAAAAACCACCTAAACTTTGTCACTGAGGTCTCCAAAAGACCTGGCTGGCCTGGCTCATTCCTGTCTCCCCAGTCTCATCTGGAATGAGATTGGCAAAGCAAGCCCCGTATTCTTCCCTTCCTGACTGTTTCTGTGCAGACTTTTAAGACTTCGTCCCTCTGGCCTGTAATCATATTCTGATTATGAATAGATGGAAAATAGATGAGGGAGCCCATCTATTTTCATTGCTTGTTTGCTATACTCATATACCCAGGACTCTTTAAAAATCATGAGGTTGATCTGGGCAGTACAACTTACACTTGTAATCTCATCCCTGGAAAACTGATGCCAGAGGATTCAAGAGTTCAAGGAGGACTGCCCGAACTACATGGAGTTTGAAGACAACTTTGGTTATGCATTGAGCAGCCTGATCTAGTACATTTTCAGGGCATTATCTAATTTATGTGTCTATTTTGGGTATAACTTTTATATCTATATGAGGGTCTTAGGATCTACTGTGTACTAGAAAAATAACACTACCAGGGATGTACTGTGTTCATCAAATTCTTTTATATATAATGTTAGACCTCTTTTATCAATTTTACACCCAGGAGCATCATATTAGAGGCAGTTAGCCCATGAAAATTAGAAATATAATCCCCACCTGCCCTTCCAGAGGTAGACTGCTGATAAGTACTTTCAGATAAGGGCCTGGAGATGCCCAAGAAACTCAAGCCAACAAAATACTAAGGGACTGAAAGCATTCTTCACTCTGTGTGTTGGAAACTCTTGTTTTAGCAACTGCTTCTGTGTATCTAGTGATACCCTATGAATGCAAAGTCCTGCGTCCAAGATCAGTAGCCGGTTTTGGTGTCGCTGCAATGGTAGATTTCCTTACAAACACGGAAGTGAAGACCGTGGGGTTATCTGAAGGGAGGAAATTAAACGTTTCGGATCCTTGTGCCGTCCAATAAAGGAGAGACCACAGAAACAAATTAGCTCAGCATATTTTCAGGAGGAGAGGGTTTGTAGCTATTTGTAGCAACGTTTACATGCTGGACTTTTATATTATGCCCAAACAGGCTACTGTCTATAGCTATCTATGTGTCCTGGATGGAGAAAACAGCATTAACAAAAGCAGCAAACGAATATGCAAAGAAAAGAAAGCTGAGCGACTCTGTGATCCAAGAGAGGGAGAGAAGGCCAAAGGATGTGCCCTGACCATAACCTCGTGTGCATGGCTGAACATTCTGCAGTTGGCTTACCTGTTCCAGTGTGCTGGCAGCTCTTCTTTTAAACAGGAACATTCTTACCAATCCTGTTGTTTAAGATTCAGCCTGATCGAAGCACCTTCTTGTCCAGACTTGGTGTCCATGTGTCTTGCAATCTCTGCCTCAGTGTATACTCCCCATTTTAAAATTCACACTCCATTGGGAACGTCTTTCGAGTTTCTCTTCACCCGCGTTTCCCTTTCTTCTCAGCTCAATGAAGCTCGTCATCTTACTCTTCAGACTTAGAAGTCAGACTTTAGCTCTTGTCCATGTAATGACAATCAATTTAATAGCATGTTCTGCTACTTCTATTTTCTAAATAGGTTCATCCTAGGGTCACTTGTCATCACTGCCATGGGAACATTATTCCGCATCTTGGAAGCTCTTATTTGGAACCTGCTTGGATTATTAAAACAGCTCTCTTTGTTCCCTCACTGCTGACTCGTTTGACTGATTAAGCATGGTTTTCGTTGTGTTGCCTGGACGGGTCCTGCACACCATCAACCCTGCCTTCTAAATAGCTGAGTTCTTGGGCATCATTTATCTTGGGCCAGAGAAGCCAGCATCACCCCAGCTCTGATAGCCACAATTTTTGCCTCTTCAGCTCATTATCTAGATAACAACCAGTGTAAATCATACCTTTATTTTCTTTTTATTTCATTCGTTTGTTGGTTTGTTTTGGCAGAGGCTTGCTATGTAGCCCAAGGTGGCTAAGAGTTCACTCTTCACTCCTCTTGTCTTAGCCTCCTGAGTGCTGGGACTGCAGCCCAACTCATGACACCCATGATCGGCACTCTACCACAATTCCCATTTCCTTCTTCCTAAACACTAAAATCATAAAAGACTGCCCCCATACATAACCTTAACCTAACCCTTGCGATCATTTATTTTTTTCCAACTACGTTAGTCTTTCCAGCTGCTCCTCAAACACTTCAAACCTGCTTTACTAAAGACTTTTTTATTTTGTTGTTGAGTCTTAGAATTATCTCAATAATTCTCAATGGTCAATCCTCCTCCATTTTCTTTCAAGCGTTTCTTCAAATGTTGCTACCTGCACTATCTCCCCTCCCCTCCCACCCTCCATCCTTCTCTCTGTTACTTGCCTTGTTCTGCCTTCTCTGTCCTAGTCTCCTCCTTCTCCATCTCTCTTATTCCCCATTTGTGTGTTTGGACTTGAACCCAGGGCCTCATGTTTCCTAAAGCAAGTTCTCTGCCATTGAACTCCATTCCCTAATGCTCAAATATCACCTCCCAAGTGTAATATTCCTGGTCATTTGCTATGGTTTGCACAAGTGTCCTCAAAGAACCATATTTACAAGCTCAGTCTCCAGAGTCAACTTATAGGAAATGGAACTTTTAGCTGTGTTTGGTGGAAATCCTTTATGTCTTTGAGAATATGTGCTTGAAGAAGGCTGTCGGCCACATTGCCTTTCTTACCTTGCTTCTGGATTCAATGAAGTGAGCTTTGTTTTCCTAGATAAACTATTAGAGTTCCAAAGCAATTTATCATTGGATCTTGGACTGTAACCTCAAAAAATGTAAACTGAAAGAAATCCCTACTCTTTTTTGTTATCATAACAGAAATCGAACCAACAGATTGTCCCATTTAAATTGAAGCACTGTATCTCTTCAGGAAAAGTACCTGCATTCTGGCCCCTTCCACCCCACTGTTGTATTTTGAACCAGACATTTTTAGTACCTTTTAATATATATATATATATATATAGTATAATATATATGTATTTGTACAAAATATTAATTATTTACTAACAAGGATTTGGGGCTATTTGGATCACGATGTCCCTTGTGGTTTTAAAACAGAATTGCATAAAGCCTATTGTCAATAAGGCCTAGAAAAAACAAATGAGTGGGGTTGTATGATAAAAAAATCCTTGGGTGCACTTGGGGAAATGGTTGAGTTACACAGTGTTTTTACTGCCACTGTCCTAGTTTCTTGGAATGTTGCCAACTCTTGGCCTTGTTCTATTTAGAGTCTACATCTGTGTAGATTTCTCTTCCAAAATTTAGGAATGTATAGTAATTTAGTGAGTGAAAGTGTTGTTTCCGTAGATGCCATAAACCACTTAGAATGAAATTGGCATCGGGTCCCCATTTTAATATGGCACGGTGGCATATTATAATTCTAATTTATACCCTAAAGTCTTTCTAGTTGCAGAATGGGTACTTTCCTGGGTCCTGTTTTCCCTACAGAACTTAGATAAAAGCTCGTGGTGTATTTGGCATCTGATAGAGCCTAGTTATCTTCTGGAATGAAAACACAATGTCACAGAGAAGAACCGAGAAGCTCCCTGCTGAATAGACAGGGATAATCTCTTCCCAAATGGCCTCGGCTGCTAATGAAGCAATGATAAAGGCCGTACTATGTGATTGTTTTCAGGGATATTGTTCACACTAAATTTCAGTGCTATCAAAGGCAGAATCACCCTCAGACTTCAATACATCGGAGCAATAGCAGATTTAAACTCAATGGTTTTGCTAATGGTTGGTGTGTCTAGTTTAGAGCAGTCATGTAAAAACTGCAACTTAAGTTTTAATTTTAGTCTTCTTTTGACATTACTGATCACATCCTTGAACTCAAAGAGAGAAGACATTTTTACTGAAGCTTCAATGTTCTAAACAGATATCCAAATAGTATTAAAAGCAAATGGACTCCCTCATATGTCCTAGGGCTGATAGAAATACTTAGCACCTTTTAACCCCTTGGGTCATGCCCGGGTAAACAGATGTTTGGCTACATGAGCAATTACTTTCTTTCCTATATAAAGATACTATGAATAAAGTCATGATAAGGAATTGGGACAAAATGCTTACTCAATACATTTTGACTTATTCATAAATTAGAAACTTTAGAATATGCCTACTCATTAACTAATGCTTGCTACCGTTCTTGATCTTAGCAAAAAAGAATGCCACAAAGTGCTAACTAAGGAAGGTTTGAAGTCATATGTGAATAATGCAGACCTTAGCGGCTCTTCCAGGATATTATAGAATTCAGGGACACAAATTGGTGCTATTATCAGATTTATAATATTCCATATATTTAACAAACCACATTTGACATAAGTATGATTGTGAAATCTATCACAAAGATTTTTGGAAAAAGTCGATTATTTAGCTACAAAACTGATTACGTTCGAAAGAATAATTTCTCTCTGAATTCATGATTATAATCATTAACATTAAATATGCTTCGAAAGGTTGGCTCTCGGTGGAATAATAATGAGAGGCCGAATTCCTAAGCTCTCATAGATTCCCAATTTCAGAGAGAAGAAGGAAGATTGAAAGTGTCTGCCTCCGTCCAGGTCATGCTCCATTTTCAGTTAGATCAAAAACAAGCGTCAGGGACAGCCTGGAGTTGTGTCTGTACAGTGTTTCTTCAGATCTTGCTTTTGTCATTTTACTTAAACAAACTGTATATACATTCTTAAGGCTTTTTCAGGTATCCACTTTAAGTTTAACTCCTCTGCTTAAAGGATGAGACGCAGGAGGGAGAAGTGAAAACTGGACCTGCTACTGCTGTTCCTCAGACAGAAGTTTGGGGAGAACACGAGGAAAGCCCAGGACTTGTGACACTAGCTGTATTTCTGGGCTTAAGGCCTGACGTGGTCTTAATCTGACTGTTGAACCATTCTTTTGAGCATACCTGCAATTAAATGCCTTTCAAGTGTCAGAGTCTGTCTAGTGTGGTTAGCATGCTAGTCCTCAAAGACCTCATGGGAAAGCATACAGATGAAGAGCATACAAGCGTAAGGAAGGGGTGACGGCCACCTCTCTGTGGTGGAAGAATGACAGGGAGGAAGGAGCAAACCACATGACAGGTTGAGTCAGGGGAAAAAGTGAATAGAGGGAGCAAAGTTCCAGGTCAGGAACTCTCAGAAGCCAAGATCTCCCAGCCACAGCTCAGAGCTGGGAATTGACTTGATAAATCTGTCCAGCCCAGCATATTCAAAGATCTAGAGATGATTTTTCTATACAAATTAGGTCTTTGTCATGGTAGATATTTCATCCCATATTTCTAGTTGGAAATCCAAGCTAAATTTGACTATTATCGAGTGCTTTTCTTTTAATATTACTCTCAAATACATACCGTTCTTTTCATCTTCTCCATGAGAGCCCTAATTCAAACAATTAGCAGCCATGCCAACTAGAGCTGCATTACTATGACATGAAGAGCCATGCCTCAGCACGTAGAACATACTAAGTACCCAATAAATACACTCGAGTGGATAAACTGTAGACTGAACCATCCCTCCATCCCATTTGCTCATCCTCCCGTAACTAACTCATTCTCCTGGGAAAACAAGTAACTTCTCAGGTCTCAAATATGAACATCTCTTACTAAAAACACTGGCTTCTCATTGCTTCTAAGGAAAAATTCGTAAGACTTGGAAGGTCCTGTATAAATGGATTCATTAATGCTATATCTTGTTCAAATCAGATGAGAAATGCGATTCTCCTTATTTGTAATTGTCATTATGATGTCACTGCCAGGTTGAATAATCAGTAACTCCAAACGTGCCATACTTCAATGGATACAAGAGGAGACAGTGGGAAGGGCTCACAGGTCCACACCTTTAATAAAAGTTGATTTATAAACTCTCAGGAATAAAATAGGGCAACTTTATTACCAATTCCATATATTGTCCATATGTTACTATTCTTTTTTGGTTTCTTCTTATTTTTTTGTTTCTGAAGTACTTTAAAAATGATCCTGAAGCTCACATTAATCTGCTTTGACTCCCTATGGGTCGTGTACACACATTGCACCCTCCCAAGAGCTCTGTATTCATGAATTAAAGACACACACACACACACACACACACACACACACACACACACACACGCACACACCAGCTAATTTTGATATGCCTTGACTAGCTTAATGGTTAGGTACTTCTAACCTTCCCCAGCTAGCACATACTCCCCTCCGGTATTCCTAGCTTAACACCTTCTAAGCCTATATTTTATCTTGCGGCCATGTTACCTTCTATGCAGCACCCCTATGGACCTGCTTTTCCTTTTCACCTATGTAGCTGGATGATTTCTCTCCTGAAGCTCTTAAATCTGATCCCTTTGCCTCCAAGTCATGGCAACTCTCCCTCATTCTTCCAATACAAGTTTCATTGCAATGTACTTAAATGTAACCTCTCTGTGTGTTTGACTTTCTCTTTTTAAGCTCTTTTATTCGATTATGTAAATGGTAACGTAACTTGAGGGATGCATTTCCCCCTTATTCTGGTGAGCACAGCTGAAGGCCCTTCAGGTTGCTCCTCTTGTAAATACTTATGTGTTTTGCTTCTTCTTGTTTGAGGATTGGTACAATGCTCATATGGTCTGTCTTCCACAGTAGTAATTACATTTCACACTCTGAAAAGTTAATCTGACTGATGAGGAATAGCTTATTCAACCTCATTTTTAAATGTACTGACTTAAATACCTAGTGATTAATTCATGTCTGAGGAACGGCACAGTTCTAGAGAATTGCCTGGACTGTGGTTGTTCAGTTATATTGCCTAGAGGCTCACATCTCTGAGCAAAGCAAATTAATGGTTGAATTGGCTTGTGATTTCACTGAGACCAAAAACATCCTGGAATTAAATGCCACCAAGCAAAGCCAGCCAAAAGGAACTGGGAACAGCACACGTCCACAACTAGATATCTAACAGTGCTCTAACTGACATCTGAAAACTCTAGAGTGGCCAATTCAAACGGAGAAAGAGGTCACAAACTAACACATATCTATAGCTAACATTGGCTTTCAACATATAGTCTTGCCAGAAACACATGGCAACTAGGAAGAAAATTCCAGTTCCACTGCCAGCACAAAAGGGCTACCCTGCCTCCAAATCCAGGGCATTAGGGGTAACATATACAGAAAGCATTGAGAGTGAGGTATAGATACAGCATTGGGAGTGTTGTGTGTACAGAGCACTGGGGGTGTTGAATGCATTTTTAAGCTGAACCGGAGCCATTTCACATCTATAGATTCATTTCTGCAACAGTGTAACGGTACTATAGATAGATAGAAAGATAATTTTCTGAATATGACTTTCAGCCCAAAAATGTAGAATTACCCAACTTGAGATTGAATTAAGTGCCGCTTTTCTGAGAACGGTTACATATGATTATTCTAGATTGGATGCCTTCTTTAAGCTTAGTTAGTTTTGTATAGCAAAGAACAGAAAATACAAAAGTACAGCTAAGTGGAATCCCAAAGGGTTATGCATCACTCCCCTTTAACCCCTGGGGCATTATACAACCTACCTGTCATGGAGTTGTCTGTTTTCTGCCAAAGAATAAGAGTGAGTGTTAAGTTACTCTGAGTAGCTCGTTTCAATGACCTCCAGCCATATCTACCAGGAGACAGGAAAGTATTTTGGGGACAATAAAGGGCTATGCAAATGCTCGTTGGTATAATTAGTATTAAGACTTGTTCTCTATTCCCAGAAGAGGAAACTAGCTAGACATGTTGCAACTTTTAAACTCCTGGTGTCTCTGAAAAACTATTTCTCTCCAATCTTCTCCGTACACATAACACTCAAACTTTAATTTTTCCAAATTGGCCTTCTCAAACTGACTTCATCCTTCCAACTGTTGTTATCATGCCAAATTACCATGCCGTGAGTTTAACACTTGTAGGCAGTCCTTTAAAAATGCTGACTTTTGTTGCATTTTATATCACTAATAATTTTTAAACCAGGCAAAACTAAGACAGGAGGATTGTCACAAGTTCAAGGCTCATGGACACTACATGAGGGGTACTGGGTTAGTGACAGAGAATGTGAGATCCAGTCTCAGTGCATAAAGAAAAAGGAAATGATGAATATACATTCATCATCAGAGGAAAGGAAGGAAGAAATTTTTTTTAATTTTCTTGTTTTCTTTCATTATTTTACTTATTTACATTACAAATATTGCCTCCTAGTGGTTCCCCTCCCGGAGTTCTTCACCCCATTCCCCCATTGGAAGTAGCCTACCTGATGCCTAGCTATACCACTCCTGGGCATACACTCAAGGGGAATATTTTTAAAATGTGTGAGTATTAATATTTGTGAACTACAGAAAAGTTAAAATACCACAACAAGCATGATCATTGCTTTGTCAATTTGATTTAACAATTATTGGCTTAAATCGATGTGGCTGTTCCAGAAACCTCTTAAAATCTATGATATTATTATTATGAGTTTCTATTTATCTCCCACTAAAATACACACACTCATACAGGAGGAAGCTTGCTACAGGGAGGCAGGAACGGGTCCAAGCTTGCTACAGGGAGGCAGGAGCGGGTCCAAGCTTGCTACAGGGAGGCAGGAGCGGGTCTAAGCTTGCAGAGCAGAGCAGGGCTAGTGCTAAGACGATGTGATGCGGGTACGTGGGAACTCTGAGGGCCTCTCCGTCCCTCTGCAGTCACTGCCCTGACCCATTCCCTGTGTTCTCTGCATGTTTTCCTCCAGACCATGTTAAGTAAGGAGAAGGTCAAATGGAGGGGAAAATATAACACATAAGGCAAAATTTGAGGGCCCTCTTTGGACAGCCAATAGGTAGGTGTGCAAATAATAATGCCCATAGCCCTCTAAGTTTTCAAGACATACTTAAAACTAAAAATACAGTTTATTGGCATAGCTGTATTTTAAAATCAATTTCATTAACTAATGGAGATGTTTTGATGCTCGTGATTATTAAACAATTTTTCTTACAGAAGCTGAGAAGTTTTGTTAAATTCGGTGAAATGCTGACATGTGAGAATTTTTTCCCGGAAAGTGACTAAACATTTCATATATCTGCAGATAGGTGCAAAACTGTTAGCAACTCCCTCATTCGGTTACAAAATTAATGAGTGTGCAGTGAAGCCATAACAAAGAACTCTCCTCTGGGCATATTATAAAAAACGTGTCTAGGTCTCATCCATGCAATCTCTTACTTGAGAGCCAGTGACTTGAAATAGGCATATTTATTTAGGATGACAAATACCATTAAAAGTATGGACTGACCCTGGGCTCCAACCTCATAGGTAGCAATGAATATCCTAGTAAGAGCACCAGTGGAAGGGGAAGCCCTGGGTCCTGTCAAGACTGAACCCCCAGTGAACGTGATTGTTCTGGGGAGGGCAGTAATGGGGGAAGGATGGGGAGGGGAACACCCATAAAGAAGGGGAGGAGGAGGGGTTAGGGGGATGTTGGCCTGGAAACCGGGAAAGGGAATAACAATCGAAATGTAAATAAGAAATACCCAAGTTAATAAAGATGGAGAGAAAAAAAGTAACTCTTGATTTTTCTCATATGTGAACCCCTGTTGAACCTTATCCGCTCCTAACTTATAATGGAAGCTTTCCTAAGGGTGGGGGGATAAAAGCAGTTGATTAAATTTAATATTCTCTTTATCTCATGCAAGTGCTGAGAGATATAAATAGTTCCATTGCGTTCTGAGTATCACCAAAGTAGCCAATCAATTCTACCAGGTATTCATCATGAAGGACAATTTTGACCCAAACTGATATCCCAAATGAGTTCAGAAGGAGAGGATTTGCTTGCACCATGAGAGCTTTTCAGTTATACAGTAAATCAGGAATTTCAGCCCCTGATTCGGGGCAAACTCGCTTCAGTCTCTAGTGGAAGAGCTGCTTTAGGAAAGGTCCACAGGCTAAGGAAGCAAACAGGACCCCATACCTAGGAACTGAGGAAAACATGTGGTGTGTGTCTGTCATGCCCCTTAGGACATCATGGAACACATTGCACTTTTATCTTTCCTGGTTCCTTTCCTACAAGTTCTGAGAATTTTCTACAATTCATAGGCTCTGTTCAATTACATGACTCTTTTTTTAATGTTAAGACCTAGGTAGCCATTGCCTTTCTGACATTACTGTAGCCATTTTGTTGTATGCCTGTAGCCGAGCGTCATACATTGTTACAGAGTAACTTTCTCATGCCCAAGTTAACCACTTACCATATCCTGTTTTGATGTTCTTTCCAATTCCCCGGACCCTCACCCTCCTTTACAGCCAGTAACAATAAAGGTTAGAGTTGCTTTGTATAGTTAGTTACAATAGGCTTAGACCCAAACCAACCTTCCCCCTACATGTAAAACTGACAATCCCCAAATAGCTTAGAACAAATGGCTCCTTCTCCATCAACAGTCTCAAACACTTTCACATTTCCAGGATTATCAGTAGTATCTACTACTAAGTTTAATGAAATAGTGTTGTAGACTCGGGGCAATAAGAAGCACAGGGGACAATGAGAATTCCAGAATTTCTGGAGCAAGGGAGACAAATCCCCTGCTTTCTATTTCATGAGGGAAATTTATTGTTTTATGATTAAAATGTAGAGTGTCCCCCACCAAGATCTCATGTGTTGAATTCTTAGTGCCAGCTGATGGTACCACTGAAAGGAGACTGAATCAGCAGTGTGCTAATTTGATTGATAGATCAGTCTGTTGACGGGCTCATAGATGAGTGGATTATCAGAAGGAGGGTCTGAAGACACATCAGTCACTGAGTGTGCTTTTGGGGGGTGCAGACGGTACATATTCCCTTTTAGAATTCTTATTTTTCCACTCAGGCTTTGCAGAACTTGTCTAGTTGAAAATGTCTTCAGTTTGTATGAATTCTGTGCTGTCAGTCATATGGGAATGAAATGCTAGTCAGAATTCCACCATGCCACATCTTCATAGCGTTTATAACGCATGCGTGGGACAAACGTGAACAACTAGAGTTGTGTGGTTGCCTTTAAAAACCTACATTGTAATCTTTGGTGTGAAAAAAGCTAAACTTTGTAATTGATAATGCTACCATACAAAAAAACAAAAGAAGTGTGCCATGAATTCCATGTGGAATTTTATGCCAGACTTAATTCTTAAACAGTAGAAACAATTTTTTCTACGGTGCAATTATTTACATCAGTATTAATGATGTGACCACTTCAGCTGCTGTGCTTATACTTGTATGAGTCTATCGAAAATTAATTTAAATATGTATAATAAAGACAGGAAGGATATAAGCTAGAATATTAGGTCGTTATTCTGATTTTAGTTTCTAAAGTTTACAAGAGGCAGAATATTTTCTCAAAAGTCTCCAGCCAGTGAGCAATGGTCACCTTATGTCTATTCATAAACCTTCACCACAGCCAGGAAAATATAAAGGAAGCCAATGGGTAGGTTTCCCATGTTCTGGTGGATGGCCCCATACTCATACATACATGGACAGCACTAGCTGGACTTAGTGAATTATCAAGAGAAAGTAATGAGGTTGGGAGGGCCATGCATAGGGAATATGGACAGTGTTGGAATGGAAAACTGGGGAAAATGTAGTCATATATCATTGTATATGTGTAGGAATGTATAAACTTCTCAAAACTATTTTTGTCACTTCCATTCTTTACGTTCAAAACAGTGTCATCTGGACATGACAGTATGTGCACACATTAACTCAAAGCAGCTCTGGTTGCCTGCACTAGCCCTGCAGAAGAGAAAGCCAGGAAATACTCCAGCATGATTGGATGAGGAGGCACAGGGAGCACCCCAGCCCAACTAAGTTGTTGTTGGAAGTTGATAGATGTTGTAGGAGAAAGATTCTGATGCCCGTATGGAAGTGCTCCAGACCAGTGGACATAAGGCAGTAACAATTAGGGTCAGTAGACTATAAAAAATAAGAGAAAAATACATCAAGCTAGGAAGGGTAATGAGGCAAGATCTGGGAAGAGTTGGAGGGGGAAATGGTTGGCAAATAAGATCAAAATACATTGTCTGCATGTTATAAAATTATCAAGGAATAAATAAAACATAGTTAATAATTAATATTTTAAATAAGAATAATACTGTATACCCTTCTAGCATGTATAAATATATAAAATGGAAATAAAGACTACAAGCATATCTTCCCTTTATGTTTTGAATTTATGTGTTTGTACATCCACTGTGTGTGTGTGTGTGTGTGTGTGTGTGTGTGTGTGTGTGTGTAGGTATGGTATGGTATGCAGATGGACCACCATGCATGCAGGCACAAATGCCTATATAAGCATGTGCAGAGGCAATAGCAGTACCTTTCTCTGCCATTCTAAATTTTATGTACTTGAAACATGGTCCCTCAGTGAATCAGGAGATTTCCGGTTTTAGCTAGACTGGCTGTCCAGAAAAATCAAGCTACCCTCCTACCTCCACTCCCACAGCACAGGTGTGGCCATATCCAGACTTTAGACTCTGGGAATCTTAATTCATGTACTCGTGCATGTATAGAAAACCACCATACATACATACACACACACACACACACACATACATACACACCCACATATACACACACATACACACACATACACACACACACACACACACACACACACACACACACACATTCCTAACTTATTACATTGAAAACTGCTATAGTAAAATATGTATATAATTTAGCTGAAGATTTTATACAGACTGACAGGGGAGGGAAGGGTTGACCCAAGCTTTTCGTATACTTTCTGGTTCTGTAAAAAGAACAGACTTTTAAGGCTATAAGAGGACTTACATAATTTTCAAGTTTTAGATACACTTAGCAGATGGAGAACCTAATCAAAACAAAACTTAAGTGGAAAACTTGTATGTATATTTTTTTTAATTCCACTTAGAGCTCACACTGAAGGACCCCATTTGATAACTGTTTGCCAAAAATTTCGCATAGCCTGACCTGAATTTGCCCCTCACTAGGGGCTTCTGCTCTGTCCTTATTCTTGCTATGTCCCTCAAATCACAATTTTAAATAAATGTTTTGCCAACCTGGTGATTCTTAAGGTAGTACTGACTCTCCCCAGTAGGTACTTTGTGGAGATCTCTCCCTGGCACATGGGCTTTGATATATCAGTCAGACCAATGGCTTATATGCCAGTGGACTGGCAGAGACTAGTCCCCCCTCCCAAAAAAAACTATTTCTAGATGTCACCTTATTTTGCTCCATTGGGATTTAATGATCTTCTAATAAGACTAAATAAGAAGCATAGTTAATTTTGATTGGAGCACCATGTATTGGTAGATAAGACGCACTACATTCAAATCTGAAAATTAATGTTAAAAGTGTGTGATCAAGAGTTCCCCATTCTATGTGGAAAACACTTCGTTCATTCGTTCATTCATTCATTCCTTCATTCATTCAACTGTTCCCTTTGTGGTACCTTGCCCTTCCTGCTAAGCTCTCCCATGCTTGTCAGTTCAGGGTCAAGCAACAAACGCTACGAAATCATTCCTGATTTCCATATTTACTTTATTTTTCACATATGACGTATGGATATAGAAGAAATAGAAACTAAACATTAGTCTTATCTTCTAGAGCTTCCTTAAATAGTCAAAATATTTGTATAGCTGGAACCAGTGCTGAGAATTTCTAAAATGTTTCCTTGAACAAAACCAGGGGAGTGCAGAGAGGCAATTTAGCCATTTTCCTGGGAGAAGACTGTGAGTAATACTCTTCTGAATTTGTTAGAGTCTCACTGAATTACCAAAGGGCTCAACCATTCAATCATGAAACACCACTAAGCCTTATTAAAGAAAACAGGATCTGTCCATTGTTTCATTAACATTGTCCATCTAGCTATAAATTTTCCTAGATCAACTATGATAGCAAGCAGTATAATTAGACATGTTATGTATGTATGCATGCATGTATGTATGTGCATATGTGTGAGGAATGAGTCCATTGTATAACATGAAATACGCTAAGACAACAAGAATTCTAAAATGTAGATATTTGAATACTTTTTATAATGTTACTTATTTGTAATTTTAAGTTTTAGATATTTCACAATGACCATGTGTTATTTTACAATCAGAAAAACTGATTTTAAAATCTATATCTGACGATAATTATATTTAAAAAGAAAAGCGTAAGAAAACACAAATCATTTTGAGTGGCTGTCTCCTGGTGGCCACTTTGTTGCTATGCTGTAGTAATCAATAAATATTGGTTGAGTAAATGAGTAGATTCTTTTGTAGGACCGTGAAAGGCACCCTGGTTCCCAGTTGAGGAGACTTGAGACCCCAGTGACCCTGAAGGGACCATAGGCTCTCAGCCCTGCATAGATGCGTGGCCATCAGTCATATAAGGGCAATGCCCCATTCCCCTTCACAGATAGAGGACATGAGGACAGGTCAGTAGGCTCAAAACAGATCTCCATTATAATGAGGTACCTAAAAGCCTGGAGGCTTAGTCAATGAACTTTTCTTCCCAGACACCCCTCCCTGCAAAAGGTATTTAATCTCAGGCCCACTCTGAGAAGTGGGGTACAGTTTTACTCATCCACTTTCCGCCATTAACAATAAATGCTTTAAAACCACAGAGGATCATTGAGATCCTCTGTGGGGAGCCATAGAGAAGGCCTTGGCCTACAGAGCTACTGTCTAATCTCCCAAGAAAGCCTCCCTGTACTCCCAGCTGCCCCCGCCCAGCCAAGTACACCACACACACACACACACACACACACACACACACACACACACACACACACCAACACACACACACAGGACCAGCCAGAGCTTCCCTTCTTTTCCCTTCAGCCCTGGACTAGATCCAGCCCGTGGGCTCCCATTCCATTCTCAACTCTTCCACACCTTCTCAGTGGCACCTCACATGGCGCTTCCCCACCCCCAGAGCGGTGTCCCATGGCTTCCCACAGCCCAACACCTGCCCTGGGGAGAGTGGGGTAAGCATGGTCAAACTTCCTGTGTCGTGCCTTCCTGAGGAGCCCTAGACCTGTGGCAGAATGGACATAGGACCCCACATCAATACTACATTCTTTTTTATTTTTATTTTTACTCAAAAGCATTCATAAGGAGTAATTAATAATTTTTTCTTAAGAAAATTGGTAAACATCACAAAGTTATATTGATGTTAGCTTTTAAAACTAACTTATCTTCCCTTCCAAAACTCAAAAATCATCATAACCAAAACTCAATAAAAAACATATATGCCTATTTGATATATCCAGAAATTATCCCCCATACAAGAAACCATGTTCTGGTCATTTTATAATGAGTTACCTGACACACTGGGTTATAAGACCACCTAAACAAAGGCAGTTAAGACACCTATCATAGGATTTTCTAGTTGGGTCCGGTGAGTTATAATTTTCAACCCAAAATATATTATCTATGGAAGGGGTCTACAGGTGTTGGTTGTGTTTGATGCTAAAGAACTGCAGTTACCCCGAGTTAAGACCAAAAACTGAGGCTGTAATTTGCAGCTTCTTCATAGCAGTGGTCATTCAGAAGGAGCGATTGTTCTACCTGTAAAACGACTGAGCTACTACTAAAACCTGTAGGCTGTACACTAGGTAATGACATTTTAAATGGTAGACATAAATAGCGTGGCCTCAGAGTATACCTATGACAATGCACATGCCGTGCCTGTGTCTGCTGTAAAATTCTCCTCCCCTCAACAAGAATACCCTTGGCAGGGAATATGGAGGCAAAGTTTAGAACAGAGGCAGAAGGAACACCCATTCAGAGCCTGCCCCACTTGTGGCCCATACATATACAGCCACCCAATTAGATAAGATGGATGAAGCAAAGAAGTGCAGGCTGACAGGAACCGGATGTAGATCGCTCCTGAGAGACACAGCCAGAATACAGCAAATACAGAGGCAAATGCCAGCAGCAAACCACTGAACTGGGAACGGGACCCCCGTTGAAGGAATCAGAGAAAGGACTGGAAGAGCTTGAAGGGGCTCGAGACCCCATATGAACAGCAATGCCAAGCAACCAGAGCTTCCAGGGACTAAGCCACTACCTAAAGACTATACATGGACTGACCCTGGACTGACCTCATAGGTAGCAATGAATATCCTAGTAAGAGCACCAGTGGAAGGGGAAGCCCTTGGTCCTGCCAAGACTGAACCACCAGTGAACGTGATTGTTGGGGGGAGGGCGGCAATGGGGGGAGGATGGGGAGGGAACACCCATAAAGAAGGGGAGGGGGAGGAGTTAGGGGGATGTTGGCCCGGAAACCGGGAGAGGGAAAAATAATCGAAATGTAAATAAGAAATACTCACGTTAATAAAGATTAAAAAAAAATTCTCCTCCCATCATCTCCCCCATACTTTTCCCTCTGCCTTAAAATGTGAGTAGATACCTACTACATAGATTGTTGGAGGTAAGATAACATGAAAAATAATGAAGAATAGTTCAATTATGCCCAGAATAGTGCACATTTTACATTTGTTTTAGGTCAGGCATCCTGGAAGTCAATTTACCCATAGGCTAGAAAAAAAATCATTTACTCTCTTGTCGACCTTTCTTGAATCTTTCACGTCTCTAAATGGGTTACAGGTTCCTGTTGTACCAGCCACAGTCTACATACATACTTCTTGATATTTTTGGAATGAATATTAAGTGAGTAAAGATTTTACATTTCCACCTAATTAGGCTAAGATTGGGCAGTTGTATTTCATAGATCTAAAAATAGAATGCAGACCGTATCTTTAAAATTAGAGAGTATGTGACAGTGATAGGAATGCTTCAAAGCATATCCTGAAATGGTCAATGAACCTTTCCCACTCATATATAAAGTTACAGTTGTTGGAGGACATTTATTATTTTTACACAGTCACAAAGAAAAAAACAAAGCAGGCTTACATTTTCAAATAAAAACTGTGCTTGTAGGAGCAGCTGACAGTTGATTCATTCAAAAATTCCAGTATCCAGGTGTTGGCATGCAAAATGAAACCTGGGAGAGCCTACATTCTTAAAAATTCATTCCTATCTTTACATTATAAGTACACAATAAGATCCAAATATTCCTTATTTATTGTGTGAATTTTACCACTAAATATGGATGTAGATATCTAAATATCTATGCTCTAAATTTTAAAGGCTTTAAGGAGAAAAAACAGGTATGGTTTTAATATAGGATTTACCAACTTGTTTAAATCACTGTTATTTTTAAATACATTTAAAATATTCTACGACCTCCGGGTAAGCTCACTTAATAGCTTAATTTATTCTACTATTATGTAATCAGAACAGGGTTCAGGCAAACTATATTTGAGCTGAGATTAAATGACATCCCTGTAATAGAAAGTCTTGTCAGCTCCCTGCAATTATCAAACGTTCAAGTTTAACTGATAGCCAAATAATACAGAGGACAATTACAAAGATTCCAAAGTATTGTGAAAACATTTTTACTTCATTATGCCGCAGTCTTGTGGAAAGGGGCAATAAGCATTCTCTTCTAGCAATATGAAATGGTTTCTACTTAAAGCTTACATGTGATAAGAATCGGGTTTTGCTTCACATGAGATTCCAAGAGAAAATACCATTTTCCTCTTGTAACATGAATAGTTGGAAAGTGGAAGAAATGAAATTAAAATAGATATGCACAGTAAATTTTGAGGGGCAAAAATAATTCATGTTGAGGGATTTCCCCAAATTGAAATCTAGTGTGCCCACAGACAGTGAGAGATTTTGCAGTGGTAAAATGCTCCAGCCTTTGCCGCCACTCCATTTCCCAAGACAGAAGAAGAGAATTTCTTGCAATTTTTGCTTCAGGGAATATGCAAAGGACAAAAACAGCCACTCTCATTTATCTTTTATCAAAACAAAAAATAAACCCAAAGCTTATACATAAAGAAGTGCTACATAGACTTGGGCCAGTTAAATCACTTTTACATCGGCAGAACCATGGGATGAGAGTAATGGGGCTAACGTAGGCGAAATTGAGGCATTGACTCAAGTTACAATTAAAGGCAGAATCTTATACAAGCCACATAGCCTCTGTGCCTCAGGATGCTTAATTAAAATACGTTCCTAATGTCGGTTGAGTAGCTTTCTATAAGAATAACGATAGAGAACTGGGCAAATATTGTGCAACAGCCTTTTCAGATCTTCATTATTCTGTAGTTAAGTAAAACTTCTGAAGAAACTAAGCCAAAAACTAAGAGAAGCACCTATGATACAGAATTCGCCTCCTAGTCATATTTTCTATTTTAAAGTTTTTACAAAATTTCTTTAGTCTGCCTTGATATTGCATTCACATTATAGCCAGGTGGTACAGTGATCTCAGAAGACATTTAGGGAAAGCAATCAAAATTACTTGAATAAAAAATGATTGTGGAATAATGCTTAACCTACTAGGTCAATGCTTCATATATTGTGCTGAGATAGACCATCATACCACACCGCCCACTATTTCTACAGCTAGAGATCGAAGCAGCTGCCAAGCACGTTCCATGAGCCATGTACAGTCTCAGCCTAAGACAGGATCTTGCTATGTAGCTCAGGCTAGTCCTGACACCCTAATCCTTCTGCCCCTGTCTCCTGAGACTAAGATTCAAGTGTCCACAATTACATGTAGTCACTTCACTAAATTCTAAATATGTAAAGGCATCATAGTTTAGTATTTTCTTGGTGATTTAAGAACATTTCAGCTAAAATAAATTTCCAAAGTTTTGCTATTTAAAGTGTTAAAACAGACAGACACTACCTCAGAGTGAAAGGCTGGAAAACAACTTTCCAAGCAAATGGTCAGACGAAGCAAGCTGGAGTAGCCATTCTAATATCAAATAAAATCAATTTTCAACTAAAAGTCATCAAAAAAGATAAGGAAGGACACTTCACATTCATCAAAGGAAAAATCCACCAAGATGAACTCTCAATCCTAAATATCTATGCCCCAAATACAAGGGCACCTACATACGTAAAAGAAACCTTACTAAAGCTCAAAACACACATTGCACCTCACACAATAATAGTGGGAGATCTCAACACCCCACTCTCATCAATGGACAGATCATGGAAACAGAAATTAAACAGTGATGTAGACAGACTAAGAGAAGTCATGAGCCAAATGGACTTAACGGATATTTATAGAACATTCTATCCTAAAGCAAAAGGATATACCTTCTTCTCAGCTCCTCATGGTACTTTCTCCAAAATTGACCATATAATTGGTCAAAAAACGGGCCTCAACAGGTACAGAAAGATAGAGATAATCCCATGCGTGCTATCGGACCACCACGGCCTAAAACTGGTCTTCAATAACAATAAGGGAAGAATGCCCACGTATACGTGGAAATTGAACAATGCTCTACTCAATGATAACCTGGTCAAGGAAGAAATAAAGAAAGAAATTAAAAACTTTTTAGAATTTAATGAAAATGAAGATACAACATACCCAAACTTATGGGACACAATGAAAGCTGTGCTAAGAGGAAAACTCATAGCGCTGAGTGCCTGCAGAAAGAAACAGGAAAGAGCATATGTCAGCAGCTTGACAGCACACCTAAAAGCTCTAGAACAAAAAGAAGCAAATACACCCAGGAGGAGTAGAAGGCAGGAAATAATCAAACTCAGAGATGAAATCAACCAAGTAGAAACAAAAAGGACCATAGAAAGAATCAACAGAACCAAAAGTTGGTTCTTTGAGAAAATCAACAAGATAGATAAACCCTTAGCCAGACTAACGAGAGGACACAGAGAGTGCGTCCAAATTAACAAAATTAGAAATGAAAAGGGAGACATAACTACAGATTCAGAAGAAATTCAAAAAATCATCAGATCTTACTATAAAAACCTATATTCAACAAAATTTGAAAATCTTCAGGAAATGGACAATTTCCTAGACAGATACCAGGTATCGAAGTTAAATCAGGAACAGATAAACCAGTTAAACAACCCCATAACTCCTAAGGAAATAGAAGCAGTCATTAAAGGTCTTCCAACCAAAAAGAGCCCAGGTCCAGACGGGTTTAGTGCAGAATTCTATCAAACCTTCATAGAAGACCTCATACCAATATTATCCAAACTATTCCACAAAATTGAAACAGATGGAGCCCTACCGAATTCCTTCTACGAAGCCACAATTACTCTTATACCTAAACCACACAAAGACACAACAAAGAAAGAGAACTTCAGACCAATTTCCCTTATGAATATCGACGCAAAAATACTCAATAAAATTCTGGCAAACCGAATTCAAGAGCACATCAAAACAATCATCCACCATGATCAAGTAGGCTTCATCCCAGGCATGCAGGGATGGTTTAATATACGGAAAACCATCAACGTGATCCATCATATAAACAAACTGAAAGAACAAAACCACATGATCATTTCATTAGATGCTGAGAAAGCATTTGACAAAATTCAACACCCCTTCATGATAAAAGTCCTGGAAAGAATAGGAATTCAAGGACCATACCTAAACATAGTAAAAGCCATATACAGCAAACCAGTTGCTAACATTAAACTAAATGGAGAGAAACTTGAAGCAATCCCACTAAAATCAGGGACTAGACAAGGCTGCCCACTCTCTCCCTACTTATTCAATATAGTTCTTGAAGTTCTAGCCAGAGCAATCAGACAACAAAAGGAGATCAAGGGGATACAGATCGGAAAAGAAGAAGTCAAAATATCACTATTTGCAGATGACATGATAGTATATTTAAGTGATCCCAAAAGTTCCACCAGAGAACTACTAAAGCTGATAAACAACTTCAGCAAAGTGGCTGGGTATAAAATTAACTCAAATAAATCAGTTGCCTTCCTCTATACAAAAGAGAAACAAGCCGAGAAAGAAATTAGGGAAACGACACCCTTCATAATAGACCCAAATAATATAAAGTACCTCGGTGTGACTTTAACCAAGCAAGTAAAAGATCTGTACAATAAGAACTACAAGACACTGAGGAAAGAAATTGAAGAAGACCTCAGAAGATGGAAAGATCTCCCATGCTCATGGATTGGCAGGATTAATATAGTAAAAATGGCCATTTTACCAAAAGCAATCTACAGATTCAATGCAATCCCCATTAAAATACCAATCCAATTCTTCAAAGAGTTAGACAGAATAATTTGCAAATTCATCTGGAATAACAAAAAACCCAGGATAGCTAAAGCTATCCTCAACAATAAAAGGACTTCAGGGGGAATCACTATCCCTGAACTCAAGCAGTATTACAGAGCAATAGTGATAAAAACTGCATGGTATTGGTACAGAGACAGACAGATAGACCAATGGAATAGAATTGAAGACCCAGAAATGAACCCACACACCTATGGTCACTTGATTTTTGACAAAGGAGCCAAAACCATCCAATGGAAAAAAGATAGCATTTTCAGCAAATGGTGCTGGTTCAACTGGAGGGCAACATGTAGAAGAATGCAGATCGATCCATGCTTATCACCCTGTACAAAGCTTAAGTCCAAGTGGATCAAGGACCTCCACATCAAACCAGACACACTCAAACTAATAGAAGAAAAACTAGGGAAGCATCTGGAACACATGGGCACTGGAAAAAATTTCCTGAACAAAACACCAATGGCTTATGCTCTAAGATCAAGAATCGACAAATGGGATCTCATAAAACTGCAAAGCTTCTGTAAGGCAAAGGACACGGTGGTTAGGACAAAACGGCAACCAACAGATTGGGAAAAGATCTTTACAAATCCTACAACAGATAGAGGCCTTATATCCAAAATATACAAAGAACTCAAGAAGTTAGACCGCAGGGAAACAAATAACCCTATTAAAAAATGGGGTTCAGAGCTAAACAAAGAATTCACAGCTGAGGAATGCCGAATGGCTGAGAAACACCTAAAGAAATGTTCAACATCTTTAGTCATAAGGGAAATGCAAATCAAAACAACCCTGAGATTTCACCTCACACCAGTGAGAATGGCTAAGATCAAAAACTCAGGTGACAGCAGATGCTGGCGAGGATGTGGAGAAAGAGGAACACTCCTCCATTGTTGGTGGGATTGCAGACTGGTAAAACCATTCTGGAAATCAGTCTGGAGGTTCCTCAGAAAATTGGACATTGAACTGCCTGAGGATCCAGCTATACCTCTCTTGGGCATATACCCAAAAGATGCCTCAACATATAAAAGAGACACGTGCTCCACTATGTTCATCGCAGCCTTATTTATAATAGCCAGAAAATGGAAAGAACCCAGATGCCCTTCAACAGAGGAATGGATACAGAAAATGTGGTACATCTACACAATGGAATATTACTCAGCTATCAAAAACAACGAGTTTTTGAAATTCGTAGGCAAATGGTTGGAACTGGAAAATATCATCCTGAGTGAGCTAACCCAATCACAGAAAGACATACATGGTATGCACTCATTGATAAGTGGCTATTAGCCCAAATGCTTGAATTACCCTAGATCCCTAGAACAAACGAAACTCAAGACGGATGATCAAAATGTGAATGCTTCACTCCTTCTTTAAATGAGGAAAAAGAATACCCTTGGCAGGGAAGGGAGAGGCAAAAATTAAAACAGAGACTGAAGGAACACCCAATCAGAGCCTGCCCCACACGTGGCCCATACATATACAGCCACCCAATTAGACAAGATGGATGAAGCAAAGAAGTGCAGACCGACAGGAGCCGGATGTAGATCGCTCCTGAGAGACACAGCCAGAATACAGCAAATACAGAGGCGAATGCCAGCAGCAAACCACTGAACTGAGAATAGGTCCCCCGTTGAAGGAATCAGAGAAAGAACTGGAAGAGCTTGAAGGGGCTCGAGACCCCAAAAGTACAACAATGTCAAGCAACCAGAGCTTCCAGGGACTAAGCCACTACCTAAAGACTATACATGGACTGACCCTGGACTCTGACCTCATAGGTAGCAATGAATATCCTAGTAAGAGCACCAGTGGAAGGGGAAGCCCTGGGTCCTGCTAAGACTGAACCCCCAGTGAACTAGACTATGGGGGGAGGGCGGCAATGGGGGGAGGGTTGGGAGGGGAACACCCATAAGGAAGGGGAGGGGGGAGGGGGATTTTGCCCGGAAACCGGGAAAGGGAATAACACTTGAAATGTATATAAGAAATACTCAAGTTAATAAAAAAAAAATGTAAAAAAAAAAATTACAAAAATTTCAATCAATACCATTTTGGATTTCTCTATTACTGTTTTGCTGATTTAAGATTTTCACTACCATTAAATTAATTATTCTCTCTGGTCTTTGCCAAGATAACTTAAAGAAAAATAAAAGCACATCTTGCAAAGCAAAAAAAAAAAAAAAAAAAAAAAAAAAAACTTGGTCTAAAGTCAAATAGCTTAACTGACATCTTCTTGTATGCCCAGTAACTCCATGATCCAAAGCGATTTAGCTTCAATGTGATATGGTATCATCCTCATCAGAATGACGTTTATTACAGCTTCTATCATGTGTATACTAAAGAGAAAGTGAAATAAAAAAAATGTACTTAAAGCACACGACCCTGAGTCATGCAAACTTAGGAAATGAAAAGAGTTAACTTTATCACTTTTATATTCATGTCAACTGAGTTAGCAAATGCTTTCAAGAGGTACAGAAACAATATAAAAGGCAGGGAGGGATGATGGGTTGAAGAGAGACAGAGGTAGACTTGAGAGGAAGGGTGAGAGATGGAGACCGTGAAGGATCAGCTATGAGGCTGGGCAGTCTCAGATCTTCAGGGTGACGGTCCGGAGGAGCCAGTTGATGAGTCCATACTCGATGGGTCAGTGGTGTAAGCTTTAATATGAGTCAAAGGCTCAAGGGCTATGTGGCTGATGATGTGAGTGCCTGTCTAATCCAGAGACACAGAATGAAGAACACTATTGCCAAAGGGAGAAGACAATATGTCCCGCTTCAAACAGCAAGGTAGTGTGCCTTCCATCCACCCCTTTGTCGTGTTCCGGCTTTAGACAGACTACTCAATGCTCACTACATTGGTGAAAAAGGCTTTTCTTACTTAGTCCACTGTCTCAAATACCAATATCTACTGTAAAGTCTGTAACAAACTCATTCAGAAATATCTCATCAACTACCTTAGCGTTCCTTAGCTAAGCCAAGTTGACAACTAAAATTAACTGTCACGATAAGTCTTCACAATTCAAAAGCTCAAGTTATAATATTTGGTTTAAGGATATTGTGAACATGTACTTTTATGTGTACTAAACTTAATGCTAAGATTTTCCACTGTGTATTTATGTGTTTATGTACATGTTTATTTTAGGTGCTGTGATTGCTCAGGGATATGTCTCTGTCGATGTTGAAACTTCGAATATGTTGTATTTGCGGTCATAATTGAGTGCCTCAAATGTCTTTCTGGGGTAGAGATGTAGGGTACAATTTTCCTTTAATAGATAAAATGTCATTATATGACTAGAAACATCTATACTAAACAAATTTCAAATGTTCTACTCCATCCTATGTGAGAAAACCCTGTGAGTAAGCACTTGGGCACTCATCTCAGTTAATTTCTATGCTCAGACAAAAATGCTTTATTTGACATTTTCTAATAGATACTAAGTATTCCTGGACACAAGGACAATGTCAAACAAACAACAACAAAATCTATATATCCTCTTATTAAGAGCTCTATTAAGAATTGCCCACTCCTTTGAAAATTAGAAACTTCCAAAGCAATAGTCTATAGGGTATGTGATCAAATGTACAGTGCCTTTGATACTCTGTATCTGTAGTTGCCAGGCTTAGGCTGTCTCATATGTACTGTCTCAGAATATCAGTATCTCGTTGTATATTCTAGAACATTAGCACATTAGCATTTATACAATTAAAGTTCATATTTTCACAGGCCACATTTTATTAGTTGCTCAGGTACCAGAATCAATACTATCTACCTATAATTTCCATGGATATTTACTATATGGAAATTATAAATAATTTACTTGTAAGCGATATTTATTTTATATTTTATTTTCATCATTGATTATGTGCTATATACATACACCAGAAATCATAATTTTTTATAGATATACTTTCATGTATGTGAAATTATGTGTGTAGGGTGTTCATCTTAATGGATTGCCTATACATTTTACTTAGTGAAATTAAGAAAAAACAAAATATTTGTTACATAATATCTATCTCTAATAGATCAGGGAACCATTCCTTCCAGAGAAACCTGTCTTGAACAGGAATGTACTTCATTAGCTAAAGTAAGTAACTAGACTTTGAAATAGGCTCTCTCCTGGGTCTCTACATCACTTTTTCTAAGGTCTTTTGTGACTGGCAGAGATATTTTAATAAAACCTCAACCTTTTTATTGGAGTCTTAAAAACCCAAATTTATTACATAAAATACCCTTTCACATAGGGGCAGCCCAAATTATATGAAGAATTTGATTTTACCTAAACATCTCTAATATATTTGTATCTGTAGCCACATATATTTATGACTATAAATATACCCACTAATTAATATTTTAAGTGACTGAATTGACTAAAGATATGTACATCCTAAAAGGTATGCCTAACACCATACATTATGTTACCAATTTATCTGGTTACATTAAAGTTTCTGTCAAAAAAGAAAAACAAAACAAAAAAGAAAACCCACCTCCTGTCCTCCAGTGGTAGAAAAGTCATGCAGGAATAGAAACAAAAAAAATTTTTTTCATAAAACGATAACTTCCTACAACTCTGGTCACAGGCTTCTGGTAATGCCAGAAGCTATTCTTAACCCCCTTTAAACAATCTTGATTGCTATAGTCAAACCACACCAGAACCAGTTTAAAATTCATCTCACCATTTATCAATGATCCGTTCACTGACTTTCGCCATACCACTATCAGCTGCCTCACAACCAATTACCTAAGGTAGAACCTTAAATATACATTTACCTCACATGGTTCCTAGGAAATGGAGACCTAGAGTGGTTGTCAGCTGCACTGTAGGGTCTCAGGACATTACTACCGTGCTTGGACTGGAGCTTCCAGTTCCAGAGGACTGGGAGACATAGACTAGGAACTGACTATAGACTGCACTGTCTAATGGCCTATAATCAGAGCTCAATCCATCTTCAACAGGGATGCTGGAGTGGCCTCACTAGTGGGCAACTGTGTTTTACTCAGAGCAATTTTCCAAGAGAGAGTAAAGCCGAAGCTAGAACATGGTTTAGGTTTTAGCTCAGAAGTGATACACTGTCATTTCTACTGTAACTGTTGGTAACAAAGCCATTCTCCGTGCAGTATGAGAGGACCTCACAAAGTCATGAATACTCAGAAGTTTCTCATGGGTTCTTCTTCCAAACCAAATAGAATGTCAAATGCAGATTTCTCAGAGACGCTGAGCACCGTAAGAATAACTTTCTCTTACAGAGTGGACAGCGGACTTCGTGTTTTCATGTTGGATATTGGAAGCCTGGCATCATTTTTATAATTTCTGGATGTCGGTCCAGGTTTTTTGTGAAGTTCTTTCTACAGGCGCATTCTGTCTGACCTTGCATCACTAACAGGACTGAGGCTCGGCCCGCATGTGCAAAACTCTTGACAGAGCTTTGGACTAGAGTGGCAACCGAGATAAAATGACTGCGCAAACGTCACTGCCAACCACATAGCAGACAGTTCACGGTTATTAAAGACGCAGGATTCACAATAAGTCATCCTTCAATGTCCATTTTAAAAGTTGAGCGGTGAAGTAGTGAGAGGCAAACCAGTCATCCTCTGCGGCTCATACGACCTTTATCTCGCAAACCTGATAAAGCTTGGCTTTCCTTTTTGAGTAATGCCACTCGTTTAGTTTGATTTGATGAGGGTAGGATATTATCATTAATATCCAAGGTTTAAAAAAAAGCAAAAAAGGGGTTGGGGATTTAGCTCAGTGGTAGAGCGCTTGCCTAGCAAGCTCAGGGCACTGGGTTCAGTCCCCAGCTCCGAAAAAAAAAAAAAAAGCAAAAAGGCAGGGGGGGGATTAACACAGAATATATTTATTTACCTAACTGAGGAAAATAATTACTCTTAAGAATTTTTAAAAGCTTGAGCACACATGGACAGTTTAGCTGGGGGCAGCAGAGTTTGCTTCCAAAGGGCTCGCAGCTGTGCTATCTGGGAGGACACCAAGGACTAAGGGGGTTAACAACTGAGTGCAAACACACACTTTTCTCATCAGCAATTGTACCTAAGGTGAAAAGATATTCATACCTCACTATGGAGAGTAAATCAGAAAGTAGAAAACGTAACAGTGGAGCCTATGGGAGCATACGCTTGATAGAGAACATAAATTAGTGGATGCACAAACAGCATGTTAAGGCTGACGTAGTCTAAAACGCATTTTTTAGTGACTATATTATTCACCTCCAGTCAAGTAGGTATTATATAGGATGACATTCAGCTAACCATATATTTAAATGCTTCTTAATTTTAATAGGTCGTTTTTATACTTAATCAGAAATAAATGACTTATATTTATACAATTTGTCCTTTAAAATCATTTTTTTAATTTTACAATAATACTTTAGATGACTTCAAAGAATGTTCTCAAAATTCATCTTAGTTTTGGCAAGAATAATAAATGTATATATTTTGGGAGACTGACTGAAACCAGGACAAGAGTCAGGATACCAAAATTAAAAGATAAAAGAAAATGCAGAAATTATATTGTCACATAGAAACTTTACAGAATTATAAAATCAAGGATAGAAATCCAAATAAGTGTTGAGATGTGCATTTAGAATCATCTACATGGTTCAAAATTATAAAGGAAATTGGTAGAACCTAAAATTACTTTAAATCAGAACTGTATTAATAATCTTATTCCAAACTCAATCACATGTAAAACATGAAAAATATGCAAAGCATTCAGAGTGAAAAACCTAAAACACACTGAGGAGTGGGAGTGGGGGTTTCTGAGGGTTACTTGAAATGACATATTTTACAAGAGTTTTAATGATCTATACGAAGCTCTAATTTATGGATACTTAAAGAGTATAAGAAAAAGAGAGATTCGGTACTTATGGAGTTAAATAGAAAACTCTGAGGAAAGATCACTAAACACCAAACTTGACTGTCAAGAGATGACTGTGTTTAAAAATGGAATAAATTCCTATGTTTAATAAATGTCAAATTTTTACCCAAGATGCAATCCACAGACCACAGGAAGCTCAAGAAGAAGGATGACCAAAATGCAAATGCTCCCACTCCTTCTTAAAAGGGGAAAAAATATCCATAGGAGGGTATATGGAAGCAAAGTTTAGAGCAGCGACTCAAGGAATGGCCATTCAGAGCCTGCCCCACATGTGGCCCATATATATACAGCCACCAAAACTAGATAAGATTGATGAACCTAAGAAGTGCATGCTGACAGGAACCGGATATAGATCTCTCTGAGAGACACATCCAGAGCATGTCCAATACAGAGGTCAATGCTAGCAGCAAACCACCGAACTGAGAAAAGGACCCCCTTGGGGGGAATTAGAGGGAGGATTGAAAGAGTTGAATGGGCTTGCAACCCCATAAGAACAACAATGCCAACCAACCAGAGCTCCCAGGGACTAAACCACTACTGAAAGACTATACATGGACTGACCCAGGGCTCCAACTGCATATGTAGCAGAGAATAGCCTTGTTGGGGCACCAGTGGAAGAGGAAGCCCTTGGTCCTGCCAAGGTTGAACCCCTAGTGCAGGGGAATATGGGGGGGTAGTAAGGGAGCTGTATGGGGGAATACCCGTATGGGGGAGGGGAAGGGGAGGGAATGGGGGCTTATGGACAGGAAACCGGGAAGGGGATTAAGATTTGAAATGTATGTAAGGAAATATATCTAATAAAAAATTTAAAGTAAATAAATAAATGTCAGTTTTTGCCTAAAGACACCAAAACAAGGTGAATATTATAAAAAGATCCTTTTAAAATTTTGTTTTGGGGTATATTTTATTATCACTTAGAGAACTTTAATCCACGTATACAATGTATTTTGACCCATAACCACACTGCATTTCCCCTTCCTACCCCTTCACTTTTCCCCAATACATACTTCTTAAATGGGTCACAAAAGAGTGGCAGGCTCAAGAAAGAGGGATTCAGTGCTGATCGTATAATCTAAATAACCTGTATGTTATAACAGTATGTAGAATTCATTGTGTGAAATACTGTAAATGAATCCATGCAAGTAGTCCTTACGATCTATGCTCATTCCCCATGGCCTGAACTAATTAGAAAGAAACCTTATAATCACACAATAAAGTGATTTTATTTTCATGGTCATTGCTTTGAGACACTTTAAAGCAACTCCCATGAAAACTTTATGAATTATAGGGCTGCGATGTTCTTTAATATAATTATACCTCCCAGATTGAAAGCTAACCGAGGACACACACAAATGTAATTTAGGACAAGAAGTTTTGCCTGCCTGATTGAGAGAGAGCAGGAGCTGAAGCAAGGGTAAGGGCGAGCTCTGCCAGAGGGTCAGGTAACTGAAGAACAGAAGGCTTATATAGAAAAATAACCAGATGATATTTAAAAACTAGCTTCCCCAAAGAGCACTTCTAAATATGTCTAGTAAGATATGTATCCTTTAAAAACTGAACTCTTTTTCTACATAGTAGAAAAAGATTATAAATTACCATTAGAAGAAATTATTTGTGCAAATTAAGCAAATCGTGATTATGACAAATATATTCAGCAGTCGTTACATTTAACCACTCTTACATTATGAATTATGGTGTTAAAAATATAGGTGGAAAGGTGTCTCTTCAGGGAAGGCATAGGCCTGACTAATCTGTTTGCCACCCGAGGCTTTTATACAGCTCTCAGATCTCTGTTAACTGTTCCTCGGTCGTGTTATGGCACATCAGTGAATCTACAGAGTGAAATCAATAAACACAAGTGCTTACACTGTAGAGTATTAATATGGGAGCACAACATAGATTCCCAATTCTAGCTCCTCTCAAACATTTATAGTTAAAGAGCTCCTCAGATTCAGGAAACATTTCTGAAATAAACTGATCTTTTTTAAGGGAAATGATTCAAATCCTCTTGTTGGTTAATTTAAGAACAACTGTAATTCAAGATGATGCAAGGCTCTGGACATTTCCCCAAAATGGCAGAGGGAAAAATCAGCCTAGAAACCTAATAAAAGAGCCCTCGGCATAGGGCAAAGCTGCTGTCAGGTTTCCTTTGTGTTTACTATGACAGGATATCAGTCAAGCTGGCTCTACAGAGTAAAAACCAATCTTTAGCCTAAAACCGATCAAGTTCTAGTAACCGTAGGTGGAAGAACACAAAGACAAAATAAATAGGAACCATAGTATTGATTAATTTACAGAGACATATCCCTTCAAACTAAATGCTTTCCATCATTTTAAAAATGTTTCTTTTCTTCTTTTTCCTCTAGAATATCACTAAACAGAGCACATTAATATGAGTTTCTATACACCAGTCTGATGAAATTCTAATGAGATGTGACTTACTCATTTAGCCGTTCTGGAGACTGAAATAATGGCTCACACACAGAGTGAGTGCTCTACCACTGAGCCACAACCTCCAGGGCAACACTCGACTGAGTATTCAACATTTATGTGCAAGCCTTAATACTTGCAGGCATAGCAATTTCCAAAATAAAAGTTTAATATTTTCAAATATATCTCCATACTTCCTTTTATAATTTTACTGAGGGGTAGACATTAGACAATAATTGCACGCAATTTACAGTCTTCAATGGGACGGATTTTTGACATTTTACCCGTGAAAAATTATACAGTCTGATACCAACCACTCCTATCGCCCTTACCCACTTCATCTTTAATTCCAAAATCTTATCTGCTTTCCTAAGAGGTCTCAGTCTCCTTCCGTGGCCTACTCTATATTTACTCAAATTGAGAACCATCAGACCGATGAGGTCCCTTTCATCTGGCTTTCTTCACTCAGCAGAATCATGTCACTTCCCATATTCTCATGTACAACACTAGCTTTAAGAGTTTTGTTTTCTTTTCTGTTTCTAAGTATGTACATCTACATAACACAACATATTCCTTCTGTCCACCTGTAGTTGGTCATTTGAGTCCTTCCTGTTAAATAGGTAAATGAATACCAGTGTCTGTTTGTGCTGAAGAGGGCAGGGTGGGGTTAACATTTTTAGAGAGTGGCAAGTTTTTTAGTTTTTTTTGTGTGTGTGTGTGTGTGAAGACTGTGTGTGCAGTTCAATTTTGCATGAGCAGAATTTTGCTGGGTTTCATGTTCTTGCAGTCCTTGCTAACACTTGGGATGACCTAACTTCTAATATTAGTGAGTTAGGACCGGGCATTCAGTACACACTGCAGACTGCTGTAAAAATCCCCTACTGACTAAGAACTGATGTGTGCCTCCATTTTTTAAAATGTGTCCACAGCACAGTTTTCTAAGTTAAGTGTATAATTTTGGGGGATTTGACTCATCTGGAGTTGTATGACTCCCATACATGTGCTTAACAAATACACTGATCCAAGTGCAAAGCTGTCCCATGACCCTGAGAGGTCCCTTGTGCAGCATCTTCGCACTTGAACTCAGTCACAATTACTCAGCTCCACAAGTCACAGACCTGCTTTGGTTGCGCTGCTTCTCCTTTTCCCAGCTGTCACTTCGACGGCGCCATACAATGTCTTGCACCTGAACCTGGCTTTCTCATTTATCAGGACATATCGGAGTTTTTCCATATCATTATTCCTCTTAGCAACAGTTTGTTCCTATGTATTCCTATCTTTTTCCGGGTACCATTAGTTATTACATATAATGTTGCTTTCCATCCACCAATTAAAGGCCACTTATGTGTTTCCAGACTCTACAAATTATGAATGATGCTGATACATACATCCATACATATAAGGTTTTATATAAAAATCATTTTATATAATCTATGTAAAAGCAACTAAAGAAAAAAGCCATTAGTTTGAAACAGAACAAGGGCACTGCATGGATTTGGAAGGAGGAAGATGAAATGATGTAATTATAATATCAAAACACAAAGATGCTACTTCTTAATTTCATTTTTTAAGTTATATGTAAAAATTTATTTCTCTTATCTTCAGCAATCGCCTAGAGAAGTTGCCTGAATTTAGTGACTGAACATAGCAACAGTATAAGAAAGTTTGAAAGTATTTCTAAGGTAATTCAACTCTCTTGAAATTTCCTCCTCAGTGTACGCTCCATGCCTTTGCCACATATCACTCTGGTAGACCTAATATCAAAGACGTGTTATCGTTCTCAATAGATAAGTAGCATTGGTTCACTACCGTTCTAATGTTGATATCCTTTGTAACTAATGGCACCAAATAGATTTCATTCACATGTTTGCCAATGATATACTTTATTTGGCTTGGACCAAAATGTGAGCTTAATTCATAAAACGATCTTTTCAGTAAATGCTGGTAGAAAATTTGGAGATAAAGTGCAATTTAAAAGTTTAATTTATACTTTGAGCTACATACAAAGTTTACTCAAAACCAATTCTACTAATATATAAGCCCTTAAGCTGAAATTTTTATAAAGAACACCTTTATGACAAGTCCAGACGGTATATCCTAAAAATGACAGAAAAGGTGTAAGTCGTAAAGAAATGCAATGGTCCCTTGGACCTCACCAAATAAAATCTCTTCAAAAGACTCTATTTAAGAGATGAAACATGAATTTAAAACATGTATGCAATGCAGGATTTCTGCCTGAGAATACCTACAGAGCTTACAGCTTGACAATATTCCAAACAATACAAAAGTGTCCAAGATCCTGGAACAGACATCACCACAGAAACATTAAAATTGCGAATACAAAGACTCCAAATGGTTAGTTACTTTGAAAATGTGAATTAGAAGTATAAAAGAATATAGTAAATAAATGTTTGTTGGACTTGCTAAACATACAAACACTGATCTCAGTAACTGGTAAAAGCTGTAGAAAAGAACAATTTTTATCTCCTACTGATGAGAGCCGTGCAATAGCAAGATCCTCACTGAAGCTCTATGACCAAGAGAAAGGTATGTCTATGACTGTGCATAGCACTGCATGTGGATGTATACAGAGGATACACATGACTCATTCAAAGTCAAAACCTCCCAATTCTCCACCATTCAGCAATAGTTTACCACAGTGTGGTTCCACTACACTAGTAAGGGCACAAAAGGCACAAAATACCCCCTTTTAAAACAGTAGACACAATGCCTAGGAAGTAAAGAGGACATTGCAGCATGCATGTGCATCATCTAGGTGGTGGTGAGAGCCCTAGAGCAGGACATAGTATTTCCTCCTTTTCATCAGAAATAAAACAAGCATCTTACCTATGTACTTATAGCCTTCTTCCCCATCCACCAAGGGTCTCAGCCACGTGGACCGCAGTCTTGTGCCAGCGTTCACTCTGGCACCTTGAGGAGGATAGAGTGTAAATAATAGTTCAATAGCACTGGACTTTCTGATTACTTCAGAATATTTTCCTTCACTATCTGTAAGAGAGAGAGAGAGAGAGAGAGAGAGAGAGAGAGAGAGAGAGAGAGGATTGTTTTAATTTTCACACGTTTTATATGTCTTACATATTTATTCTAAAAGATAAAAACTAAACACTACTTAACAATTTTAGTGTTAAGATATAATCAAAACATGGACTGACCTATGTCAGAACTACTTTAACTAAAATCATATCCTTTATATAGTCCTGACAAAAATTTACAGAGATTTGTCAATATTGGGCTCAGATCCTATCGTCTACAGCAGTGATTGCCAAAGCTACATAAAAATTAAGATACATAATGAACAACGTTACATTATAAATTCTACAACACAACTGAATACTTTAAATTGCCATTAAGGAGCAAAATCAGACTATTCTGGCAAAATGTTGAATTAATACAAAGTTTTACAAGCTGGTAATAAAGAAAGAATTAACATCCCTGGTCTAACATTTTAACATAAAAACCAGAAAACAGAAAACAGATATACCAAGATTCTTTTTCTTCGAACACTTGTAATTAACAAAGAATTGTCCAAGATCTTTAAGGTAGTATCACATAAGATTTTTATAGCTCATCTCTAAGGCAACTGGATAGAACTTGAAAATATCCTGAGTGAGGTAACCCAGTCACAAAAGATCACATACAGTGTGCATTCACTGATAGGCGGATATTAGCCCAACAGCTCGAAATAGCCAAGAGACAATTCATAAACCAGATCAATCTCAAGAAGAAGGAAAACCAAAGTGTGGATACTTCAGACCTTTTTAGAAGGGGAAACAAAAATACTCACAGGAGGAAATATGGAGACAGCGTGTGGAGCAGAGATTCAAAGGCCATTCAGCGACTGCCCCACTTGGGGATGAATCCCATATACAGCCACCAAACCCCAGCAATATTGATGATGTCAGTAAGCGTGTGCTGACTGATATAGCTATCTGATATAGATTAGATGTCAGTAAGTGTGTGCTGACTGATAGAGCCTGATATAGCTGTCTGCTGAGAGGCTCTGCCAGAGCCTTACAAATAGCGAGGAGGATGCTGCCAGTCAACCATTGAACTGAAGGCAGGGTCCAATGGAGGAGTTAGAGAAGTGACCGAAGTAGCTGAAGGGGTTTGCAACCCCATTAGAACACCACAATATCAACCAACCAGGCTGCCCAGAGCTCCCAGGGACTAAACCACCCTTCCAAGAGAACATAGAAATGGATCTATGGCTCTATCTGCCTATGTACAGAGCATGGCCTTGCTGGGCCTCAATGGGAGGAGAAGCCCTTGGTCCTGTCAAGGCCTGATGCTGCAGTGTAAAGGAACATCAGGGCATGTGGGTGGGAAGGAGTGGGTGGGAGGGTGAGGGAGCAACAGGGGTGGGGTGGGATAGTGGGTTTCTAAAGGGGAAACCAGGAAATGGGATAACATTTAAGATGTAAATAAAAAATACAATTAAAAAAAAAGAGGAGGCTTTGAAGGTAGGGCAGGGTAAATCAAACATAGGAGGGTTAGGAAAGAGGTGGGGATGATAAAATTAGAATGTTTTAATGATGAAAATAGTGACTGTTCTGGCACAGCATTAGTTAGGTTTTCATTAAAGAAGAAATATTGAAGAAAACCTCCATGGAATGCCTTCTTATGTTTGATTCTTTCCTTTCCTCTTATTTTTCTTTATTTTGTTAAAACTCTCTTTGGGGGGAGTTGGCAAATAAGCCAAGGCAGTTCTACATAATTAGAATAGAGATCTGTTGCTAGGCAGATCTGTTAGTCCACCACCTCAGAGCTCCAGCACCAGCCCTCACTGTCTTCCCTGTCAGGCTAGGGCCTGACTTTTAACATTCACCTCAGAGGTCAATGGAGGAACCTCAGGAATGCAGAGCTGTAGTTCTGGGATGTGTCTCAACACGTGCCTGAGTATGTAGACATCAGGCAAGCAGGACCGTTTCCTTAGCATCCTCCTCTAACACCCCCGCACACAGGCTCTTCTCAAACCCTAGAAAGTGGCTTTACATAGATCCACAGGCCTGGCACCTCAGTACTGTCCACCATTCCCTGAGCTGGAACTGAATGGTCTCTAAGGACATGTCAGGCTAGGGTGAGCAATCTTCTCTATTGTTTGTGGCCTGCTTGGCATCCTGCCTCACTCCCTGTATCTGCTCTACTCAGTTCTTTAGTTATTAGCCCCCACTAGATGACGGATACTGTATTGATAATCCAGTTCCTCTCTAGGGTTAATAATTCATCGTGTTAGTTTTTTTTTTTCTTACACAAATTCCTGGACAATTTTTTGTCTTCCGACTAAACCGTAACTCAAATAGTCTTTACAATATTAAACAGTTTATCCCCAGGTGATGGCGTAATCCTCCTAAAGATACTGGATTAAACATGTAAAATATTTATAGCATCATATCTATCTATTAAGTAGTAGATGTATACATTCATAGATTTCATTTAGTGTTTTTCTGATAATAACGAAAACATATTTTATCGTTGTTTTTTGCTTTGTATGTGTGTGTATAACTTTTGTGTGTAAAAGTATGCATGTGAACAATGTGTGTGTGTGTGTGTGTGTGTGTGTGTGCGTGTGTGTGTGTGTGTGCGCGCGCATGTGTGTGCATGTAGGCTAGAAGTCAACCTTGGCAGTTGTTAATAAAGAGCTGTCCACCTATTTTGGGTGACAATGTCTCTTACTGGCCTGAAGATCTTCAAGTAGTCGAATGCCCAGGGGCCCCAGGGATCTGATCGTCCCCACCTCCACAGTACTGGGTCACCAGTGTGCACCAGGACACTGAGATTTAGATGCTATTTCATCGTGTTAGCTGCGACAGACAGTTACACTTCTTTTTTTTTTTAAGTATAAAGTTCAGAACTATGCCCTCCTAACAAATCAGATTTAAAACTTAAAGTATCATCCTATGTGTATTCATACACATAGCCAAATGATTCTCTATTACTCTTTTTCATCCACCAACAGGAAGAAAACAAGAGAAAACAAAAAAAAAAAAACAAAACAACAACAAACAAGAATGCACCCGGAGAAAGCAGAGGGGAAAACTTCTTCAAGAAGTCAAGCAAGGAACTCTCCTGCAGTGGATGCATTTCCAAGTATGAATGGGGCTAAGTGTGGAAAGTGACAGCACAGAAAATGGATTGAATCACAACCCCTGAAGGGCTCCTCGGTGCACAGAGAAGGACGCAGAATGGACTGCAGCTACTCCTGGAAACCATAAAAAGAAAAAGAAAGTAGGAATGAATCCAAATAATTTCTGCTGCCTAATAGAAAGGGACCAACTTGGACAGAAGTCTTTTTTTTTTAAGCTCTTCTGCGTTTTACTTCATTCTGATTCCTTCCATTTAAAGCTGCGTCCAAATCCAGCTCTCTTTTATAATCCCAGGACTTGGTCAGAGGCGGGGGGCATTAGCACAGACTGGAAGTCAGTTGGCCTACAGAACTCTACAGGGTGGGTTCGAAGTTAGCCTGGAAACCTAGAGAACCAGGTCTACATACTACTATAAAATAATAATATGTAGTAACCTTGATAAGATTATTCTTACTGTACTTCATGAATCACTTCATAAAGGGAAATGCTCCAACGTTAGGCCAACAAAGACCCTACACTAAAATCTAAGCAATGGTGAGCATGAGACTGCCACTTTCCATGTAGAAATTTACAGTATAAAACATATATATATACACCAAATTCTGATCTTAAGATCACAGCTTCAGGACAAAGGCAATAAGGTATGAAGATTTCTTCTATTTGGTAATATCATGTGCACATTAAGATGCCCATCCACGTGTATGGCCATGGTTGATCCTGGAGGATCTTAACATGATGCCGTGGTGTGATATGAACTGTGGGGCTCGCAGCTCCTGACTTCCTCTACATGCCATTCACTTCCTGCCACGGTACAGTGAGGTCAAAGCGCCTGATGCTGCACTTGCTTGCCTTCGTTTGAAATAAGTTAATGTCGTCAATGTTGGACACGCCACTTTCACCTAGTGCGTTTTAATGTTCGTCAGTAAATCCGAAGAAGAAGCTGACATCACTTTATCGATGTGAAAGATGATACAGGCCTCAGACAAGGTAAGGTGAAGGAAAAGCGTCCCCGAGCTTGAAGGGATTAAATGTTCTTAAACTCAAATTTTCAAGCTGAAATGTAAGGTCTCAATGACCAAGGGAAGGAAATATTAGAAATTGCTTAAACAGTTCCTACTGGAATATGACTGATTTACATCCAAAATTTTATTTGGATTAAACATTTGGAAGCATTTATTTTTTATTGGACAGATGATGATAAATTGAATAAACACTTCAAAACAGTAAAATTCCCCCTGTAGAGAAAAGCAAACACCATCACTGTGCCCAGGAAATGACCAGGCAGATGGTGGTGGTGTTGCTTTTATCCAGAAGTTTCAGTAATATGGTGCCCTTTCCACTTCCCCGGCAGACCTATCTGGTTTCCTACTCAGATGTACTGGCTGCCTAGAGAATTCTAAGTCATTGTGCCCTCCTATTTATCAAACATCGGTGTTTGTTTTCAATCTAGTTAACTAGCCCTCAACAATTAACTCATGCCTTAGCTTCCCTGTACCTTTCTCTGATCTCCAGATTGAAGCCATGATTAACACCTGTGACACCTTCACACTCAGCACATTCATGAAGAAAACTTTTGATACTGCATTTGTCCAGTTACAGGTGAGCGTCCCTAGAGTGCTGGACAGTAGTTTCTAGAATGTATTTATAAATAACAGTTTCATCGAAAATCAATAGGGGGCACTGCTAAAATGGTAAATCGTTCGCTGCACAAGCATGAGGGACCTGAGTTCAGATCCCAGCTTCCACATAAAGCCAGATACAGCCACACACGTATCAGTCGCCACAGCTCAGGGAAGATACAGATAGGCAGATCCCGGGCCCTTGCTAGCCAACTTGTCTAGCTGACATGGTGACTTCTATGTTTAATGAAAAAGTCTCAAAATATAAGGTACAGACTGATAGAGGATGAGACCTAACTACAACTTCTGGATCCTATATATGTACACAGGCACATGCATGCACACGCACGCACGCACATGCACACCATACATAAATACTGAATGCTAGAAAACTGGATCTTGATACACATAGACCCAACAGGACTTAGGGTTACAGCCATCAGCAGACAGGGTAACATTTAATTATTCCCCAGTGATCTAGTGTTACATGACATAAACATCTCAAATCGCTCTAAATAAGCTTGTGTCAGAACAGGTCAGGTGGCTCAGCTCACTGCTGACACGAGCATGGTGGTCAAAGGGATATTCCGACTGCTTGTTATTGGAAGAAGTAACATTTTCCTAACTGTAGCCACATATCTAAATCATCTTTGCCCCTTGGTTTCTGACCTTCAGATTTGGGCTTAATGTTCTCTTCATTTGCCTACCTCCATTCTTCTAAGCATTCTCTTTTGCAAGAAAAGTATAACTACTGAAGTTTCTGGCAAGAATATGAATCCCTGAGCAGATACTAAAATGCTCAAATACAAATGATCTTTTCCTAACCAGCTATCGCTTTAAGCCAAATTGATGGCTTTGAAATGATGCAAACTGACATGGACACTAGGAGAAAAAAAACAACCGTGTAAGAAATACACAGAAAAGCTCGGTCTGAGCTGGCATCAATGAGAGATCTGCCATGAATGGAATAGGAAACCCTTGGAAATGAAAAACTACAGAATGTCCTTCAAAGCTGTGTGAGAAATCAAATGACTCAAAGGAAGTCCTCCAGACCACTGGGGAACATCAAGCCTGGGGCTGACATACAACCTGACGACTGAACATTAGCTCCACCCCTCACACAGAACTGTGGGCAGAGGATATAAACGTGGTGAACTCAAAGTATCTGAGTGAATATTCAATCATTGGGTGAGCACTGTACAGAGTAGCTTTTTGAAACGTCACTCAAGCAGCAACAATAACAACAGCATCAATAACAACAATAAAGAACTAAACAATACCATGGACTGGAGAGACAGTTAATTGATTAAGAATGCTTGCTGCTTTTTCAGAGGACCAGAGTTCTGTTCCCAGCACCCATGTCAGTACACAGTTAGCCATACCGCCAGATACAGGGCATCCAATATCCTCCTTTGACCTCTTTTATGTACACACACACACACACACACAATCTTTAAATAATGATTACAGGAATGAACAGCCAATGAGCATAGGGTTCCCTTTATTCCATTTCCACCAATCAAGTGTAAATGAATAAATAAAGTCTTGGAACTGAGCAGACTCCATACCTCTGAGAACACTGTACCTAAAATATCCAGGATTCAATATTAGCAGGAACATAACATGAGAAATGCAGGAAAATAGGAACAGATTCCTCATGCTCTAGGAAGCAGGCTGCCAGTAATCATGGATTTAGGGGTTAGGTTTAGTGCAGTCTTGAAAGGAACTAAGATAAACATTCACATTGTTACCATAAACCATAAAGAATTCTAAGAAAATATGGTAGCAATCAAAAAACAATAACCACGATAAATAGAGGAAAAACATTATAGAGATGAGGAACACAATAAACACAAACATAGATCAGAAAATGGGACTTAGCCACAACTTTAAGAAGACAGACTAAAATGACTTTAAAATAAGCAGTGAGTGAAACACAAAGACACAGCTTCCAAACCTTAAACAATTGGCAGAGTCTGCCTGGATGGGTAAATTGATTAGAGTTAATAAACTATGTAAAGACTATGTCTCTCAAAGCAACACTAAATGGACTTATATATGTATATATAACATAACATAAAATATTATATGTAGTGTGAGTGTGCATGTGTGCATGAATGCACATGTGTTGATATCGTGGAAAATGATGTATACTATTTATCAGAGAAACACCAAATGATATGCATGATTTCAACAAATTCCTCTACAGAAGGAAAAGAAATGTCTACTGAGAATAGGAAAAAAATGTTTGCTCTTAACTCATTACTAGGGAAATGCAAATCAAGGCATAAAGATGTCCATAGTACATCATAGCAAAAAAGGACAAAGCAACTTAAACAGCCACTAAACCAATGGCCAGGTAAACAAGACATAGTAGAGTCACACACCAGAATGTTGTTAGTAGAACAGGACAAAGTGGAGAACATGCTAACGCGTAAATGAACATCAAACATTGTTAAGAAGTGAGCCACACTTATTCTAGGGTTACTTACTAATAAGTTTTGCCTCAACTTAAACTTTAGTTCTTCTATATTATTTCACCATCAGTATTTGCTAGTCTCATATCTTTTATAGTTTTATTGGTTTGTCTGCTTTTTATCTCATATATTACATCGTGACTGTGCTTTCCTTTCTCTCCACTCCTTCCAGTCCCTTCCCCAAACGTTTGCTCTACTCCTGGATCCACTCCTCTTCCTTTCCCTTCAGAAAAGAACAGGCCTCCCAGGAATATCAACCAAACAAGGCATAACAAGTTACAATAAAACTAGGCATGTATCCTCATATCAAAGCTGGACAAGGAAACCCGATAGGAGGAAAAGGGTCCCAAAAGCAGGCAATTGAGTCAGAGATAGCCTCCACTCCCACTGGTAGGAGTCCCACAAGAAGGCCAACCTGCACAAGCATAGCATATATTCACAAGGCCAAGCTCAGATTCATACAGACTCCCTCATTGTCAGTCTCTGTGAGCTCCTGGACCCTGATGAAAATGTAATTCTAGGTATAGCAACAGCAGTCCAAAGTATAGCACGAAGTCCAAAGAGGAAGAAAATTGGATAAATTTACCAAGGGAAAAAGAGGAAGAGGCATTTAAGAAGAAAATACATGTAGCCCAAGTACAGTTCTTTCTCCCAGAAGAAATTTTTCAAACTGAAACCCTGTCCTCAGTTACAATTCCAATGTTACCATAGTAGTGAGAATAAGGAATAACAATGAGTTAAAAATACCTAAAGATCCCCCGTTGAAGGAATCAGAGAAAGGACTGGAAGAGCTTGAAGGGGCTCGAGACCCCATATGTACAACAATGCCAAGCAACCAGAGCTTCCAGGGACTAAGCCACTACCTAAAGACTATACATGGACTGACCCTGGACTCTGACCTCATAGGTAGCAATGAATATCCTAGTAAGAGCACCAGTGGAAGGGGAAGCCCTGGGTCCTGCTAAGACTGAACCCCCAGTGAACTAGACTATGGGGGGAGGGCGGCAATGGGGGGAGGATGGGGAGGGGAACACCCATAGAGAAGGGGAGGGGGATGTTGGCCCGGAAACTGGGAAAGGGAATAACCTTTAAAATGTAAATAAGAAATACTCAAGTTAATAAAGATAAAAAAAATACCTAAAGATGCAAAGCCTTCCAGGAATCTGACCTACTTGATATTGCATGCTAGAAGTTAATCAGCTGAACTGACTAAATGTGAACTAGATTAAATGCTCTATGTGTAGCTTGTATCTATCAAGCTGCCACCCACAAGCAGAGTCGGTGTGGATAAAGATGGCTGACTGACAATCTGCAATCAGATTCTCTTGAAAATGATGTGTGTCAAAATGACCAGTACTTCTCCAAGATTTTTGTTTTCTTCCCATTGTTAACTTCATTTTCAGTAACTATCGTGGGCAACAAAGGAGTCTTTAATGGGACAGGGCAATATCATTAAACATACAATAAACTGAAAATATTATGGTTGTTTTCTAGAGGATAAAATCTGTCCACCTTGTAAGAATCATTTCCAGACAGGCATGAAGACCTGACCTAGGGTCACATAAAAAGTGAGGTGTGCACCCACAATGCCAGCACAGAGAGGGCAAGAGAAGACAAGGACAGGAAATTCCTTTTCAGCCAACCTAACCAAATGACTGTGAACTTCAAGTTTAGTAAGAAATGATAGATTCAGTGTTTGCAGAATGCTATTGTGCGCTATTTAAAGATAATCTTTGTGTTATTCAGATGCTGATTTCTCTCGCTCAGATCCGGTTTCAATCCTGACGGAGCATTGCAAATGCCTATGTCAAGAATCTCCTTTCTCAAGTTTGTGTAAACAAGGCTTACCACTTATTCTTAGCCTTGTCAATAAAAGCTGATCAGCCAATGACTGGCCAGAAGAGAGAACCGTGTAAGACTTTGGCCAGCCAAGGAATGCGGAAAGAAAGAAGAGTAAACTGGACTCAGCCACAATGAGGGTGAGAGGAAACATCATAGGAAAATACACCTGAAGGCCAGAGGACCAGACCAATACAACAACGCAAGGATCTCAGGGATTTTGGCTGGGAGGTAGCCAGATTAGCTTGGAGGATTAAAATAGATTAATGACTCCCCAAGAATTGTGTAGTAAAGATTGATTAAATAAAGCTTGGGGTCTTTATTGGGTAACTCGCTAGGATAAAGAAAAACAGGCACTGTATTAATTTTCTCCTTACATTTATATTAATATTACTGTTACACTCCAGAGAATAGAGAGTCATAAAGCAGGACACTTCTCTGGCCTCTGAATACATCTCCACAAACACATGCATACACACCCTGAAATGCACATAAATAAAAACAAGAAAGTTCCCTAACCTTAGGAATTGAAAGAAAAAGGTTTTTAATTAGTTTTTTAGAATATAATAATTAATAAGAATTATTAATTAGAATGACAGTTTATAGAAAACCTGTCTTATTGGAAAAGTCATTGAAGCTAGTCTGTAAATGTAAAATGCAAAGTATACCCACAATACAGCAGCATAATTTAAACACAAGTTTAATGAGCGGAAGAGAATTAACAATTCTGTATGGCTTACTCAAACCTTGTTAAGTGAGAATTCTTCACCATCCCCTCCCACATGTACGCAGATGTATGCATAAGGGAACTATACACAACCACTAATATCCCGGCTAGCAGTTTTGGCCATCGATGTGTGGCATAACATCCCACATCATACTCCTCAAATATATTTGTTCATTAGGCTTCAATAAGCATAAGGAAGAAAACGGGCTGAAATGTTTTTAATTATTCATTAAGAGTTCTCATACCTGGGACAATATTCCCTCTTACTGGTTTGAGAAGAGAAAAAATGTCTATTACATAAATTATTATTATTAAATATTAGACATTTTTATCATTTTATCTGTTTACGGTCTGGGGCAAAATGATTTTCCTTTTCTGGAATTGCTGGGGATTTTACCCATGACCTTGTGTATGCTAGGCAAGTTCTGTACTTCTCATCCATGCACCCAGCAAAAACTTATTTTCCAATTGGAAAGATGCTTTACCTTACTATATTTATGCCTTTTAAGCTGACTTTGCTTATCGGCATCAAATTTAACTAACCAGGAGAAAGATTTTAGCAGCAATTTTTAAAATTCCGTGGGTTAAATATATTAGTATAGCTTTGCTATTAATGAAATGGCCCCTCATGGGCTTGCTGTTGAAGGCTTTGGTTCTGACACTGATGATGCTACTCTAGGAAGTTCTGGAGAATTCAGAAATACATCACTAAGGCACAGCCTTGTGTACTGCAGCCTGTTGTGGAACTCTGTCTCCCTTCTCTCACTCCCTTTTTACTACGCGTTTCAATCCTCTGAAACCAAGAGTCAAAATTGAAATTGCTTTTCCCAAGTATCCGTTGTATTGATTGAAAAAGTAATTACCATACTTAGCTGGATGTAACTTATTATTATTATTGTAACTTATATCAAAATGTTTATTTTTAAAGTTAAAGCTGAAATCATCTTCTTTATGCTCTTCAGTCAAAATACAACTTCAACTTCTTTCAACCAGCCTTTTCTCAGATAGATTAAGTTTGGATACAAACAAATTTGAGGAAAAGGTGTAGTCGACGTTAAGGCAAAACATAAAAGTTATGTGCGCATGAAGTCATACTTATTTAATAAAACGCAATGTGCAATGAATATACATTACTAAACAATAAATCAGAGAGGAAGAGGAGGAGAAGCACGGAGAGAAGAGGGAAGGCGGGACAAGGATGAGGGCAGCAGTACTCACATCTGTGGAACAGGTCCCAGAGCTCATCGATCTGCTTCTGTGTGGGGAAATGACCACAGTCGTTGAAGTACTTCAGCAGCTCACTTCTTTCTAATCCTTGCCAGTCTTCTCTCTTGGCAAACATGGTTTCATAGACTAAAAACCAAAAGGGAAAATAATAGAGTTTCTTTTACAAATAGTGTGCTGTGGACAAGTCACTTACAAAGTTCTTCTGTACTGGAAGTTAACTGAAGTCAGCCAGGTTGATCTTTGCACCTGGGGAAGAGCCTCTGGCATTCTAGAAACCAGTGTTAAGTCTTCTGGCTAACAGGCAGGACGCAGGGTCTCTCTTCCTCACCCATTCCCACACCATGAATTTCCTCAGGCTAACATTCAGTCAGGCTTCCCATGAAAGCACAGGACACAGGTGGGGGCTCTACCTGCTTCATGGCAAATGATCACAGAACTTACACATATCAACACACAAACTATTAGCTGTAATGGGGGATGTTTTATTTTTATTAAGATGTGCTCGTTGTACACATTAATGGGGCTCAGTGTGATAATCCAAGGCATATACACAGCACTGAGGGATCTAATCCTGTCCCTCTGTATCTCTTCTCATCTACTAACAGTTGCTATTTGATTTCTATGTCGATGTTTGCAACATTCATATTTAGGAGAAGACTGTGGTTATCTGTCTTTCTATGTGTTGCTCATTTCTCTTAATACAATATCCACTCGGATTGCTGAAAATGAAAACATTAAGCTTTTCTTTATGGCTGAAATTGCAGTCAGGATATATAACCTGTTTTCTTTATCCGTGCATCGGCTGCTAGACACCTGGGCCAACTCCATGTCGTGCCTATGACTAATGTGACAATAGCCACAAGTAAGGGACAGAGCGAATCTCTTTGGGGTGCCGCTTTGGCTTCCTCAGATACACAGTGAGAGTGGCTTAGCTGGATCATATGCGATTTCTTTGTCTTTTCCTTCTTCCTTTTTTCAAAACCAATTATTTTGTGACTGGCGCCTGAACCGAGAGCACCATGCATACAAGGCAAGAACTCCACCACTGCTGTATCTATCACCACCACAACTCTTTTTAACCTTATTCTGCACCAGGGGATCACTAAGTTGCCTAGGCTAGCCTGGAACTTACAAACTCCTTGCTTTAACCATGATAGGTCTGTAATGCCACATCGGCCGATTTTGAATTTTTATTTTATTCGTTTATCTTTTGAATCTCCATATTGTCTGTTCCCTTTCGTCCACATTGTCAGTACCAATGACAAGAACCCCAGGTTTCTGATTCACGATGACTCCTGTCAGAAGTTACCATGTCTCCTGTAAACCTCTCACTTCTTCACTACTCCCAGTCCACACTCTAATCCCTGGGATTTCCATTAGACTTTCTGATTCAAAAATAGAGTTGGGAACAATGTTCACATTTTGTTCAGTGATCTCACAGCAAAAGGGGAAAAAAAATTCAACAAATTCCTACTGGAATATGAATGGCTACGCCAGATCTTCAAAGCCATTGGAAACACATACAAATTAATATTTGATATAGTTATGTGCTTTTCTCTCTCCTCAAATCTATGAACTAAAGCTGCTGCATTTGGAGCCTCTTCTCATCGGATTTAGCATGGAACTTGAGGCTTTCCTTCTGTGTCCGGGCTTTCTGATTCAGAAGTGCCAGCATCTGCATTTCATTGCCTCAAAGCTTCTCCTAGCACCGGGCATCAATCTGTTGCCTTCTGGCCAATAACCCAAAAGTCTCAGACCCCTGCAGAGTGGCCCTCAACCCCTGCTGAAGTGCAAGAGATTGGGGGCAACTGATACATGAAAATCTAGTTTTTGAGAAACTTGCCTTCAAGAGTTCCCATGACAGTGTTTTGTTTTGTTTGTTTGTTTGTTTTTTTAACTTTCATCCTGTCCCTACTGCATTTTTCTATGCCATTTAAGAGTACTTTATGGGATTTACTTCCCAATACGTTAGCCGTACTTAAATCCATGTCTCAGGGTTTGTTTCTCTAAAAGACTAAAATTAAGACACAAAGAATTTCTATGAAGATTCATGAACTTTTGTTAATTTCTCCTTCGCTCATCTTTAGAATCCTTTCATATCTTTAATATCTTACTTCTGTGACTGTGCCCTGCCTAGGGTACAATACAAGCCTTCTGCAGCTCACTAGCAGAATTAATGAACTAAGCTAGTTAGCCAGTTTTAGTAAAAACAAAACTGAAATTGTGACTATTAGTACAGTTAGAAATTATTGAAATATTTTTAAAGGTACACAGGTATTTTCCAAATATAAAAAAATTAGCAATAATTGCATAGGAAAAGAAGAGAATTCTATGAAAAAATGACATAAATACCTTGCAAATTATGTAAGCTCTAGGTCTAACGTAAGTGAAAGCTATTCATAATTCTTTAGCCATGCAGATTCTATGGACAGAGCACCGTCTGTCTAATCAAATGCCTCTATTCTGTCTTTGTCTCATGCCAGCCTAACCACACCGATAGGTATTCATAAACTGCACTGTGGTTCTCTGTAATCTTCTAGTGCCTTCTGAACTTGACTAGGAATCAAGCCAAGAGACACATGTAAGTTACCCACAGACTTTTAAGACTTTTACTCAATAACCTTATCAGCTAGATACCATCAGAATCCAGTCTGAAAAAAACAGATATACATGGGGTATGTGTGTGTCCATCTGTGTGAGTTTCCAAACTAAAAAAATAAAATAATAATAATGAAAATTTTAAATCTGTAATTACAAGTTAAGAGTAAGAAATCATGGAGATAGGGTTAAAACTAAAACAAACAAGTTACGTTAGAACTAATTTTAAAAAGCATAGTGACAGAATTTTGGAGTGTGACAATCATACCGGGTTTTAAAGAAATGGGACCATGTCAAAAATAAAAATGCATGTGACTGGGAATTCTGTGGCTGAGTACTAAAACAGACGTTTTCATGGTACCTCCAGAAATGGCCAAAGAAGTACTATCAGTAATCTGAATAAAGAATAGAAGAGTCATGTGGTGTAAATGAGTGGTTGGGAACAACACACAAGAGTTTCCCATAAAGCAATATGTCTTGACCCGCATCAGAGCACATCTGCCATTGAATAAGAGTCATTCATTCATTCTTCTTGAAGACCAAGCATGCTGGAGAGAGGAAGTTTAACAATGTGGATGCATTGTAGCTCTTGTGGATGCCAACTTGAATGTTCTCAGCTTGGTTAGTGTGTGTGTGTGTGTGTGTGTGTGAGAGAGAGAGAGAGAGACAGAGAGACAGAGAGAGACAGAGACAGACAGAGACAGACAGAGAGACAGACACAGAGACACAGAGACACAGAGACACAGAGAGGATATTCCTGAACTGACAGATACTACTGTGCCTCAGTTGTAAGACCCCAAAGAACCAACAGAACTTAAAAGCTTTCCAACCTCTCTAAAGAAGATAATGTCCCCCAGGATGTTGTCAGAAAGCCCTTAAACAAAGAAGGTAAGAAGCCCGGGACCAAAACAGCCAAGATGAAGTGTCTTCTTCCTCCATGCGCCCCCCAACAGAAGCACTGACATAGTTCTCTGAAGAAGTACCGTACTAAAGAAAACACTATAGTGTTGCACAATATGCTAAATTTTGGCCAAGAGAATGAAGGGAGCCAAAGGAAAAATGCCAGGAACGGATTGTCAAGAGGCGTAGGCTGCCCTCAGAGTACTTCTACTTCGAAGTCTGAGTCCAGTAAAACATAAGTCTTGAAGTGTAACAGATAATCAGCCCTTCAAAATACAATCAAATAAAATGGGGGGGGGCACAAGTTAGTTGCTACAATAACCAAAAGTCCTATCACACATTTTGATAAATATTAGAAACTCTGTATTACAAAGCTTAGCAGAATATGAAACGACTATTCATAGAAGACTACTGAGGTATCCTCTGATTTTATACTAGTGCGTGGAGCACTCATGACCAACAGTCTTAAACCTCTGAGTACACGTGGGTGGGACCCATATTCCTCTCCTTCCCTCAAGTTTGCAAACTAAGTCCCAGCAGTTTCCAAAATGAAAACATTTCTCACTGCCTCTGCCTCTGTCTTCTCCATGATTTCTTTCTTTCTCATTCATAGCTTTCCCTCTGTCTGACTCTTTGCTGTATTATCTGTTTGAGAGATGCCTTGAGAATTCTACAAATGCCTTATCTAACTTTCTGAAAATCAGGCTGTGGGACTAGATCCCCTGAACTGGGTTCTCAAGATCTATGTATGTATCATGGACCTCTGAATTGTCTCTCTGGGTCTCTTTCTTTATTTGGCTTCTTCTTCTTTCTTTAATGTCTAACGACAGAAATGGAACAAGTATGACTTATTTTAAAAAATACATTTTTGCATACAAACTGAATGCAAATAGCCTTTTGAAAATAGTTTTTGCTATTCTAATATACTAGCCACGTATTAAATAGTAATGCTCATTGAAAGACATAAGCCCCATCTTCATGATGCATTCATGAATATGAAGTCCCAAATAAAGAATGAACATACTACAACTAGCTGAAACTACCAAAAGGTAGCACATTGATCTCATAAAATCATAAAATTATTCCAATTAAGTATAACTTACTTGCGTCATTCATTTTAATTCTTAAGAAGATTGGTCTAGTAATACACAGTACCTAAATAACACTCAACTGATGAACTATAAATAGAAAGACAATGATAAAAAAAGTGTGTCCTTATATTTATGAGCAGAACCCTAACAATTTGAAGTAATACATGGTTTATTCTGCCCAGTATGCTTTAACATTTACCAATATTACAATTTAATATTCATTTCAGGAGTGGCGAACCCCTCCCACAATGGGCAAAGAGTCATCCATTGTAACTCTCAAGGCCTCCAATCCTTCCACAGTCACTTCAAGTTTCTGACTTGTGGCTCAAGCTAAGCCATTCATTTAAAATCTCTTGGAAATCCGATTTAAAAATAAATGTGTCTCAGTATGAATACGTCACTTGGTAAAGTATTTGCCTAGCGTGCAGGAAACTCTGGGCTCTCCAACACAGCATTAAGAAAGACATGATGATACCAACCTGTAGTCCCAGCACTTGGGAGGCAGAGGGGGAAGGAGCTTGAGTTCATTGTCATTCTTAGCTACATCAAGAGTTCAAAGTCAGCCTGGGCAGATGAGAGCCCTATTGCAATATATGAATAGGTAGAAAATAGGTAGGTAGGTAGGTAGGTAGGTAGGTAGGTAGGTAGGTAGGTAGGTAAATGGGTAGGCAGGTAGGTGGATTGGTGGGTAGGTAGGTGAGTAGGTGGGTGAGTGGGTGAGTGGGTGAGTGGGTGGTTGCATGGATGGATGGATGGATGGATGGATGGACAGACAGACAGTCTCTATAACAATGTTGTCTGTTTCTCTTCTTCAGGAAACAGTAGATTCTTTTTATTTTCTGATCCATAGGTCTCTGGAGCAACTTATTGCTTATCCCCTCTGTGGAATCTGATTTCTTCATCTGTGTTTCCAACCCCTTCCCTTTAAATTTCCTGCTACACTTTGTGTAGCCAAATGAGGAGTCTGTTGTTTATAACAAAAAAAAAATTCTAATGAATTCATCTAAGTACTCAGCGAGCCACTTTATGATGCAAATGGAAATATAAAAAACACAATCTCCCTTCCATTGCTAGGAGTAGATAGAGGTCTTTTCAATAAGTAAAAATGGGTTCTAAACCTAGCAGCAAGCCAGAAGGGACTGCAATACTTACATTTTTTTCTGTCCATCCATTCTTCTAGCTCTCCAAAGTATATAATCTGTCTTGTTCTCCAAAGACCAAGACGGTGTCTAACACGGTGGATTAAGCTCCGATACATTTTTATAACTGCTTTCAAATTCGGCCCATGATACAAAGCCTAGGAAGAGTAAAAACATACCATTATATATATATTATATATATATATTATATCATATATTTCTGTTATTTATAACCAGAGTAAACAACTTAGGTAAAAGCCAGTCTTAAAAATCTGCACAGAAATATGCACCCCGCTGTGTATTGCCCTCGGAGCACAAACAGCCACTCCCATCACCAGACTGGACAGTTTCTTTGTTATTTTGACACAAGCTAGATTCATTTAAGAGGAAACCCCAATTGAGAAAATGCAACCATTACATTGGCCGTAGAGCACTGGGACATTTTCTTTTTAAAAAAAATTGATTATTTTACATTTGAAATATTATCCCCCTTCCCTGTTTCCCCTCCTGAAAACCCCCTAACCAATGCCCCTCCCCTGTGCTTCTACGAGGGTGCTTCCTGACTCACCCACCTGCTTCAGCATTACCAATCAAGCATTCCCCTACACTGGGGCATCGAGCCTCCATCGAGCCATCGGATCAAAGGCCCCCACTCCCATTAATACAAGATAAGGCACTCCTCTGCTACATATGCAGCTGGAATCATGGGTCCCTCTATGTGTACTCTTTGGTTGGTGGTTTAGTCCCTGGGAGCTCTGGAAGGTCTAGTTGGTTGATATTGTTGTTCTTCCTATGGGGTTTCAATCCCCTCTAGCTCCTTCTGTCCTCCTAATTCCTTCATTGGGGTCCCAGTGCTCAGTCTGATGGCTGGCTGTGAGCATCTGCCTCTGTATTGGTCATGCTCTGGCAGAGCCTCTCAGGGGACAGCTATATCAGGCTCCTGTCAGCATGTACCTCTTAGCATCAGCAATAGTGTCTGGGTTTGGTGTCAGTGGATGGAATGGATCCCTAGGTGGGGCAGTCTCTGGATGCCCTTTCCTTCATTCTCTGCTCTACTCTTTGTCCCTGCATTTCCTTTAGAAAGGAGCAATTCTACATTAATATTTCTGCTAGTGGGATTGCAAACTGGTACAACCACTCTGGACACCAATCTGGCAGTTCCTCAGAAAATGAGACATAGCACTACCTAGGTACACAGTTATACCTCTCCTGGGCATACACCCAAAAGATACTCCAACATATAACAAGGACGCATGCTCTACTATGTTCAAAGCAGCCTTATTTATAATAGCAAAAAGCTGGAAACTACTTAGCCATTAAAAACAATGACTTCATGAAACTTGCAGGCAAATGGATGCAACTTGAAAATATCATCCTGAGTGAGGGAACCCAGTCACAAAAGATCACACATGGTGTGCACTCACCAATAAATGAACATTAGGGGAAAAGCTCAGAATGCCTACAATATAACTCACAGACCATAGAAAGCTCAAGAAAAAAAAGAAGACCAAGGAGTAGATGCTTCAGTCCTCCTTAGAAAGGGGAACAAAATAATCATGGGCAGTAGAGGGAGGGAGGGATCTGGGAGGGAAAGAGGACAGAGAGAGAAAAGGGAGGCAGGATCAGGTATGGGAGGAGATAGGAGAGATGTACAGAGGGTCCGGAAATTGAATGGAGGTTTATAGTATTGGGGAATGGGGAACTGGGCATAACCGCTAGAAAGTCCCAGATGCCAGGAAAGCGAGAGGCTTCCAGGACCCAGTGAGGATGACATTAGCCAAGACCCAACAAAGGGAAGAGAGAGCATGTAGAGTCTACATCCAGAGGTTAGGCACAGCCCCTGGTTGAGGGATGGGGCCAACCACCCATCTCAAAAATATTAACCCAGAACTGTACCTGGGACATTTTCTTAATTAACTATTTATGCAGGACAGCCCAGCCTACTAGGAGTACAACCACCTCTGGTCAAGTAATCCTGAGTCTTATGACCAAACAAGCTGAACAAGCCATCGAGGCAAAGGCTGTATGCATTACTCCAGGGCTTCTGCTTCAGTTCCTGACAAATCCCTTCCCTGCCTTCCTTCCTGATAGACCGAGACCATGCTATGCAAACAAAACGATATAAGCAACGCAAGTTGCCTTTGATCCTGGTATTATATCAAATCGAATAAAAACAAACTAGGACACCTTTCCTGCTGTAACAGACTGTAGCCTTGTGAACTGCGAGCCAAAGTAGACCGTTCCGCTTTACATCGCTTTTTGTCACGTATTCGGCAATACTGAAAAAAGTAACTAATACAGAATATATGAGAAAATGCTAATTAAATTCTCTAACGCTATGATACAAAAGTTAACATAAATTATTGATTAAAATATTCCAATTCATATTAACATAATGGACAAGTCTATGCTAGCTCCCTGGATGCTTCAGTCTGTCTTTTGTTTGATTCTATCATGTCACTGGTCACTGGCATGATGACACTGAGAGGGATGTGGTTTCTCTATTAGCAAGAGCAGCCCCTTCCCTGTTTACTACCCATGTATCCTTTTGCAGCCAGCAAGTACAGGCTCTGTTTGCTTGTTTATCATGCTCTGGGCAGCTCAGGACTTTTTCAGAGAACTTCGAAGGCTGGTATGTTTTCTTAACCCTGTCTCTCTCTCAGTGAACGCTTTTGTGTTGCTTTTATTCAGCTCTTGGAAAGTGATGTGCTAGCCCCTGTGAGGAAATATCTAGCTGGTCTGCTGATCTAACCCTGTGTAAACACTGACATATGGCAATATCCAAGAGAGTCTTTATTCCGAAACCTCATAAAGTAAGGAGGAACACATACTTAAATGACTAAATCCATGAAATAAAATTTAAAATAATGAAGTGAAATAAAATAAAACATTCTAAATATCCACCTTATGTTTATATACATAAGCATACATGTAAATATGCAAGCGACAAAGGCAGGAAACACCAGTTGTGATTCTGATATCAATTTTTTCAGCCAATAAAACGTTACTGACACTCTTAGCCATGCCAAGATGAGGAAGACGCTGTCCCTTTCCTTGATTTGGTATCTACTTCATAATTTTTTATTAAGTTATTATCCTGGTAGAATATAATTCTTTAAGAATAGGAATCTTAGATGTCCATTAAATGGACTTACAAGACCCAGAACTTTCATATGACTTATTTAGAAACTAATGCATGTTTTTTGAATAACTAAATAGAAGTGTATAATCGCACAGTAGGATCAGGGGAATTTCTTTTGCCCTAAACATTCTAAAGTAGTCTCTCAGCCAACAGTGCTGTTTCTGTGTCCTGCTCACTCCCATAAATTTTACAATTGGTGGTAATTGGAGTCATGGTAATAGACATCATTGTTCTAAGAAGGTATATACAGTACAGAAAGAATCCTGTAAAAGAAAGTTTGAGATGGATCCAAGTCAAAGGCAAATAGATCTATACCATAAATATGAAAACAGCAGCAAGAGATATAAGAAAATTAGAACATCCTTGATCATCTAAACTCAAAGAAAGAGGTTAGGCTAGGTCAGCAGACTGCAACATTTCTAGGAATAACTGTGGCAAAGGTTTTGGCTTTGTTTCTGATAAATTCATAGAGTATTCTGAAGACCACGTTCTTTTTCAAAGTGAAAGTTTTTTAAATATATATTTTAATTAGCATATAATTATATAAGTTCTCCCCACTGTCAGGTGCCTTCATTCCAACCCATTCCATGCCTCCTCACTTCCTCTCAAACTGATAGTGTCTTCTTTAATATCGTTATATACACATATAGCCAGCAGAGTAGTTTTGCTGCTTATGTGTATATGATTTCAAAGCTGACTATTTTGAAACAGTTATGTACATTAGGTGGCATGGGGACAGCTTCCAGAGTGAGAGTTTTTCAGATAAGGGACAACAGGGCAGCTGTTTGATAAAGAAGCTAGGAACAGTGACTTGACTGAAGCAAGGGAACCATGCTAAGTGGGGGAAACACTTTATTAGAGACAAGGGAAGAAGAATTAGCAAAATAAGTAACTTTTGTGGAGAGGTACTTTGAAAGGAATTTAAGATCAAAGAATATTTCATCCTCTCCTACAGGCCAGGTTCCCTTCCGAGCGCTAGATCCACACTCCCAATGGATATCTAGTTACCTCAAAGATTTCTAACAGGCATTTCAAACTCAGTGTTGAAATCTGTATTCTACTTCATTTTTTTTTGCCTCCCTACTCTTTTACCTGAAAAATCTCAAAACGTCTGAGCTGCTCACACATCCACCCAGAGCAGAATGATGGTACTCTATTGACTACTCCCTCACCATTGTCTTCAGCCAGTCAACCCCAAGTCCTATCCATTGACGTTTCTCCATGCCTCAAGCCATCCTCACCATGCACCAGGCTACTAAAAGAGCACAGTAAACCATCTTCCTCTCTTTTGTCACTCTCTGCCCCTAACACATCATTCAGAATAGCCCAGTCACTAATCTAAGAGCCCCCTTAGAAAGCCTCTTATCTTTGGCTTCCTCCAATTCCACTGCCCTAACAAGACTCCACGTGTCCCAAAAGTGTTCCGTGTCACCCAAGGACATTGGTACTGTCTTTCCTTTTGCCTCTATTGACTTTACAACCGTCTGACAAAACAGAACTCTCTACATTGCAGTATATCAGCATTGACCAACCCCTACACAGACATAGCAATGTGGGTTAAGTGACTGGCCTTGTTAATTAAGTATTCATAATTAAGTTTCATAGAGTACCTAAGATTTTTAAAAGTCATTTGTACTTTTAACTGGGATGCATGCTATATGAAATCATGTAGCAGGAAATTGAACTCAGTATCCGGTAACTAGGAACACTGTTAGGCTGCTGTGATTCTCTTTCACATTAAAAGTATTGAATAAAATAGGTTATATTGTTAAGTAAATGTTCCACAGGTGACTAGGAACGAAACATTTATAAAGCAAACCTATTTTACATGAAATTAGCACGGAATCCCTGAGTAGGTTAAGCAGACTTTGCTGTTGCTATAGATTTTGACACATACAATGAGATACAATTAATACTTTATCAAATTTTCAAAGGATTTTACGAGTTTCAAAATATTAAAGACCTTTGACCCATGTGTTATCCATTGCTATAGTAACTTTAAAACTTGGAATTTCAAAGATTTTAAATAGTTTCTTAACCTAATCCTAAAATTCTGACTAATCTCATATAAGAATTAAAATTATCTAAGTTATAAAAACTATTGATATTAAGTAAGATTTTACATTGAGAAATATTGTTTTTGCCTTGTTTCTGTTTTTAGGATTATTATACTGTAATCAAATACTAACAAACAGATTTTTTTTAAAGAAAAGAACTATTTGAATTCTTTAGAAATTATGCTGGTCAAAATCTCCATGATCTTATTAATGACTGGTAAGATAATTGAACACTGCTTCATTATTTTCAAATATGCACAAACTGAGAGGATGTCAAAAGCAAGAGTGAAAAACCAAACCATCACTGTAGTAAACAGTGTCTACAGCGATGAGTTGGAAGTCTCCCAGTAGAGGGATAGTCACAGTGCTGGCAATTATTCTATGATTTGCTGTGCAGCCCCTGGAGCAGAACTTATCTCAAGATTCCCCAGTAGCAACCTTTCATGTAAGCATGGTCTTGGAAACATCATTTATTGTGCTATAAGCCTGTCCCTCTAGCATTTTGTCAGGAGGGAAACAACTTTAGTCAAATCAACAAAGCAACCATCGGGTTCACTAAATGCCATGCCAGTGATAGAATAAGCACAGAAAATCAATATCAAAGATCATAACAAAATTTATAACCAAATAAAAGTCTACAATCTTCCTGCTATTGGCTCTATCCCCTAAAGTACTCCCCACTGTTTTCCTCTCACACTCTACTGCCTCAGAGAAAGTCAATGGTCTCCATACCAGTCTCTCCATTAAGCTTCCTCTTAGTTACGATGTTGCTAAACTTTCTAGATTCAATTTTGCTCGAGGTTATGAATGACTACTATTCACTCTGACAGCAGGAAATAATACAATTAAATTACGTAAGATTCAAAAACCACACAAAGGCTGGTTGCTGCCGCTGCAGAGAGCCCGTGGGCAGCACCCCACGAGCGAACTTGAGCCCCGGGACCACAGGTAAGACCAACTTTTCTGCTGCAAGAAAGCTGCCTGGTGAGCTTGGGACACACGGAAGCAGAATTCCTGTAGAACCGGGCACGTTCTGTGTTTACCGGAAGTCCCACACCCGCGGATCCCGGCCCGTAGCAGCTCTCTGCCCCCAGACCCTGTGAGAGAGAGACCCAACCGCCTGGTCAGGTGGGCACTCCTGAGGCTGCAGAGCAGAAGAGACCACCAACACTGCCCACCCCTGCCCACATCCCTGGCCCAAGAGGAAACTGTATAAGGCTTCTGGGCTCCCGTGGGGGAGGGCCCAGGAGCGGCAGGAACCCTGTGCCTGAGACATCACCAGAACCAGAAGGAAACAGACAGGATAAACAGTTCTCTGCACCCAAATCCCGTGGGAGGGAGAGCTGAACCTTCAGAGAGGCAGACAAGCCTGGGAAACCAGAAGAGACTGCTTTCTGCACACACATCTCGGACGCCAGAGGAAAAAGCCAAAGACCATCTGGAACCCTGGTGCACTGAAGCTCCCAGAAACGGCGGCACAGGTATTCCTGGTTGCTGCCGCTGCAGAGAGCCCGTGGGTAGCACCCCAGGAGCGAACTTGATCCTTGGGACCACAGGTAAGACCAACTTTTCTGCTGCAAGAAAGCTGCCTAGTGAACTCAAGACACAGGCCCACAGGAACAGCTGAAGACCTGTAGAGAGGAAAAACCACACGCCGGAAAGCAGAACACTCTGTCCCCATAACTGACTGAAAGAGAGGAAAACAGGTCTACAGCACTCCTGACACAGAGACTTATAGGACAGTCTAGCCACTGTCAGAAATAGCAGAACAAAGTAACACTAGAGATAATCTGATGGCGAGAGGCAAGCGCAGGAACCCAAGCAACAGAAACCAAGACTACATGGCACCATCGGAGCCCAATTCTCCCATCAAAACAAACATGGAATATCCAAACACACCAGAAAAGCAAGATCTAGTTCCAAAATCATTTTTGATCATGATGCTGGAGGACTTCAAGAAAGACGTGAAGAACTCCCTTAGAGAACAAGTAGAAGCCTACAGAGAGGAATCGCAAAAATGCCTGAAAGAATCGCAAAAATCCCTGAAAGAATTCCAGGAAAACATAAATAAACAAGTAGAAGCCCATAGAGAGGAGACACAAAAATCCCTCAAAGAATTCCAGGAAAACACAATCAAACAGTTGAAGGAATTAAAAATGGAAATAGAAGCAATCAAGAAAGAACACATGGAAACAACCATGGATATAGAAAACCAAAAGAAGAGACAAGGAGCTGTAGATACAAGCTTCACCAACAGAATACAAGAGATGGAAGAGAGAATCTCGGGAGCAGAAGATTCCATAGAAATCATCGACTCAACTGTCAAAGATAATGTAAAGGAGAAAAAGCTACTGGTCCAAAACATACAGGAAATCCAGGACTCAATGAGAAGATCAAACCCAAGGATAATAGGTATAGAAGAGAGTGAAGACTCCCAGCTCAAAGGACCAGTAAATATCTTCAACAAAATCATAGAAGAAAACTTCCCTAACCTAAAAAAAGAGATACCCATAGACATACAAGAAGCCTACAGAACTCCAAATAGATTGGACCAGAAAAGAAACACCTCCCGTCACATAATTGTCAAAACACCAAACGCACAAAATAAAGAAAGAATATTAAAAGCGGTAAGGGAAAAAGGTCAAGTAACATATAAAGGGAGACCTATCAGAATCACACCAGACTTCTCGCCAGAAACTATGAAGGCCAGAAGATCCTGGACTGATGTCATACAGACCCTAAGAGAACACAAATGCCAGCCCAGGTTACTGTATCCAGCAAAACTCTCAATTAACATTGATGGAGAAACCAAGATATTCCATGACAAAACCAAATTTACACAATATCTTTCCACAAATCCAGAACTACAAAGGATAATAAATAGTAAAGCCCAACATAAGGAGGCAAGCTATACCCTAGAAGAAGCAAGAAACTAATCGTCTTGGCAACAAAACAAAGAGAATGAAAGCACACAAACATAACATCACATCCAAATATGAATATAACGGGAAGCAATAATCACTATTCCTTAATATCTCTCAATATCAATGGCCTCAACTCCCCAATAAAAAGACATAGATTAACAAACTGGACACGCAACGAGGACCCTGCATTCTGATGCCTACAGGAAACACACCTCAGAGACAAAGACAGACACTACCTCAGAGTGAAAGGCTGGAAAACAACTTTCCAAGCAAATGGTCAGAAGAAGCAAGCTGGAGTAGCCATTCTAATATCAAATAAAATCAATTTCCAACTAAAAGTCATCAAAAAAGATAAGGAAGGACACTTCATATTCATCAAAGGAAAAATCCACCAAGATGAACTCTCAATCCTAAATATCTATGCCCCAAATACAAGGGCACCTACATACGTAAAAGAAACCTTACTAAAGCTCAAAACACACATTGCACCTCACACAATAATAGTGGGAGATTTCAACACCCCACTCTCATCAATGGACAGATCATGGAAACAGAAATTAAACAGTGATGTCGACAGACTAAGAGAAGTCATGAGCCAAATGGACTTAACGGATATTTATAGAACATTCTATCCTAAAGCAAAAGGATATACCTTCTTCTCAGCTCCTCATGGTACTTTCTCCAAAATTGACCATATAATTGGTCAAAAAACGGGCCTCAACAGGTACAGAAAGATAGAAATAATCCCATGCGTGCTATCGGACCACCACGGCCTAAAACTGGTCTTCAATAACAATAAGGGAAGAATGCCCACATATACGTGGAAATTGAACAATGCTCTACTCAATGATAACCTGGTCAAGGAAGAAATAAAGAAAGAAATTAAAAACTTTTTAGAATTTAATGAAAATGAAGATACAACATACCCAAACTTATGGGACACAATGAAAGCTGTGCTAAGAGGAAAACTCATAGCGCTGAGTGCCTGCAGAAAGAAACAGGAAAGAGCATATGTCAGCAGATTGACAGCACACCTAAAAGCTCTAGAACAAAAAGACGCAAATACACCCAGGAGGAGTAGAAGGCAGGAAATAATCAAACTCAGAGCTGAAATCAACCAAGTAGAAACAAAAAGGACCATAGAAAGAATCAACAGAACCAAAAGTTGGTTCTTTGAGAAAATCAACAAGATAGAGAAACCCTTAGCCAGACTAACGAGAGGACACAGAAAGTGCGTCCAAATTAACAAAATCAGAAATGAAAAGGGAGACATAACTACAGATTCAGAGGAAATTCAAAAAATCATCAGATCTTACTATAAAAGCCTATATTCAACAAAACTTGAAAATCTTCAGGAAATGGACAATTTCCTAGACAGATACCAGGTATCGAAGTTAAATCAGGAACAGATAAACCAGTTAAACAACCCCATAACTCCTAAGGAAATAGAAGCAGTCATTAAAGGTCTCCCAACCAAAAAGAGCCCAGGTCCAGACGGGTTTAGTGCAGAATTCTATCAAAACTTCATAGAAGACCTCATACCAATATTATCCAAACTATTCCACAAAATTGAAACAGATGGAGCCCTACCGAATTCCTTCTACGAAGCCACAATTACTCTTATACCTAAACCACACAAAGACACAACAAAGAAAGAGAACTTCAGACCAATTTCCCTTATGAATATCGACGCAAAAATACTCAATAAAATTCTGGCAAACCGAATTCAAGAGCACATCAAAACAATCATCCTCCATGATCAAGTAGGCTTCATCCCAGGCATGCAGGGATGGTTTAATATACGGAAAACCATCAACGTGATCCATCATATAAACAAACTGAAAGAACAGAACCACATGATCATTTCATTAGATGCTGAGAAAGCATTTGACAAAATTCAACACCCCTTCATGATAAAAGTCCTGGAAAGAATAGGAATTCAAGGCCCATACCGAAACATAGTAAAAGCCATATACAGCAAACCAGTTGCTAACATTAAACTAAATGGAGAGAAACTTGAAGCAATCCCACTAAAATCAGGGACTAGACAAGGCTGCCCACTCTCTCCCTACTTATTCAATATAGTTCTTGAAGTTCTAGCCAGAGCAATCAGACAACAAAAGGAGATCAAGGGGATACAGATCGGAAAAGAAGAGGTCAAAATATCACTATTTGCAGATGACATGATAGTATATTTAAGTGATCCCAAAAGTTCCACCAGTGAACTACTAAAGCTGATAAACAACTTCAGCAACGTGGCTGGGTATAAAATTAACTCAAATAAATCAGTTGCCTTCCTCTATACAAAAGAGAAACAAGCCGAGAGAGAAATTAGGGAAACGACACCCTTCATAATAGACCCAAATAATATAAAGTACCTCGGTGTGACTTTAACCAAGCAAGTAAAAGATCTGTACAATAAGAACTTCAAGACACTGAGGAAAGAAATTGAAGAAGACCTCAGAAGATGGAAAGATCTCCCATGCTCATGGATTGGCAGGATTAATATAGTAAAAATGGCCATTTTACCAAAAGCAATCTACAGATTCAATGCAATCCCCATCAAAATACCAATCCAATTCTTCAAAGAGTTAGACAGAACAATTTGCAAATTCATCTGGAATAACAAAAAACCCAGAATAGCTAAAGCTATCCTCAACAATAAAAGGACTTCAGGGGGAATCACTATCCCTGAACTCAAGCAGTATTACAGAGCAATAGTGATAAAAACTGCATGGTATTGGTACAGAGACAGACAGGTAGACCAATGGAATAGAATTGAAGACCCAGAAATGAACCCACACACCTATGGTCACTTGATTTTTGACAAAGGAGCCAAAACCATCCAATGGAAAAAAGATAGCATTTTCAGCAAATGGTGCTGGTTCAACTGGAGGGCAACATGTAGAAGAATGCAGATCGATCCATGCTTATCACCCTGTACAAAGCTTAAGTCCAAGTGGATCAAGGACCTCCACATCAAACCAGACACACTCAAACTAATAGAAGAAAAACTAGGGAAGCATCTGGAACACATGGGCACTGGAAAAAATTTCCTGAACAAAACACCAATGGCTTATGCTCTAAGATCAAGAATCGACAAATGGGATCTCATAAAACTGCAAAGCTTCTGTAAGGCAAAGGACACTGTGGTTAGGACAAAACGGCAACCAACAGATTGGGAAAAGATCTTTACCAATCCTACAACAGATAGAGGCCTTATATCCAAAATATACAAAGAACTCAAGAAGTTAGACCGCAGGGAAACAAATAACCCTATTAAAAAATGGGGTTCAGAGCTAAACAAAGAATTCACAGCTGAGGAATGCCGAATGGCTGAGAAACACCTAAAGAAATGTTCAACATCTTTAGTCATAAGGGAAATGCAAATCAAAACAACCCTGAGATTTCACCTCACACCAGTGAGAATGGCTAAGATCAAAAACTCAGGTGACAGCAGATGCTGGCGAGGATGTGGAGAAAGAGGAACACTCCTCCATTGTTGGTGGGATTGCAGACTGGTAAAACCATTCTGGAAATCAGTCTGGAGGTTCCTCAGAAAATTGGACATTGAACTGCCTGAGGATCCAGCTATACCTCTCTTGGGCATATACCCAAAAGATGCCTCAACATATAAAAGAGACACGTGCTCCACTATGTTCATCGCAGCCTTATTTATAATAGCCAGAAAATGGAAAGAACCCAGATGCCCTTCAACAGAGGAATGGATACAGAAAATGTGGTACATCTACACAATGGAATATTACTCAGCTATCAAAAACAACGAGTTTTTGAAATTCGTAGGCAAATGGTTGGAACTGGAAAATATCATCCTGAGTGAGCTAACCCAATCACAGAAAGACATACATGGTATGCACTCATTGATAAGTGGCTATTAGCCCAAATGCTTGAATTACCCTAGATCCCTCGAACAAACGAAACTCAAGACCGATGATCAAAATGTGAATGCTTCACTCCTTCTTTAAATGAGGAAAAAGAATACCCTTGGCAGGGAAGGGAGAGGCAAAGATTAAAACAGAGACAGAAGGAACACCCATTCAGAGCCTGCCCCACATGTGGCCCATACATATACAGCCACCCAATTAGACAAGATGGATGAAGCAAAGAAGTGCAGACCGACAGGAGCCGGATGTAGATCGCTCCTGAGAAACACAGCCAGAATACAGCAAATACAGAGGCGAATGCCAGCAGCAAACCACTGAACTGAGAATAGGTCCCCCGTTGAAGGAATCAGAGAAAGAACTGGAAGAGCTTGAAGGGGCTCAAGACCCCATATGTACAACAATGCCAAGCAACCAGAGCTTCCAGGGACTAAGCCACTACCTAAAGACTATACATGGACTGACCCTGGACTCTGATCCCATAGGTAGCAATGAATATCCTAGTAAGAGCACCAGTGGAAGGGGAAGCCCTGGGTCCTGCTAAGACTGAACCCCCAGTGAACTAGAGTGGTGGGGGGATGGCGGCAATGGGGGGAGGGTTGGGAGGGGAACACCCATAAGGAAGTGGAGGGGGGAGGGGGATGTTTGCCCGGAAACCGGGAAAGGGAATAACACTTGAAATGTATATAAGAAATACTCAAAAAAAAAAAAAAACACACAAAGAACGTTGAAGCTCTGCCTCATTAGGAAGCATGCCAAACTTATAAATAATGTTTCATTGAATCAACTTATTTATTTCATAGCTACCTTTTGAGTAAAGAGAAAGACCATAGGTTAAACACTGTTTTCTATATTTTAAAATAGTAGCAAACAAGACAGGGGTTGTAATCCCCAAATAAAGAATTTAAATACATAGATAATGAGCAAGAAAAATAGCAGATAATAAGTCATGGTTGAAATGCTAAAGACTGTATATTATATGTCAAGGGAGTATGTGCTGATATGAATACAAAAATCAATCTAGAAGCTCTCAATTAAATCAAAAAAATTGTACTTCCTGTATTAATTAGTTGTTTTTTGGCTGTGATCAAATAACTGACAAAAGCAAACTGTGGAATGAAGGCCTTGCTGTTGTTGTTGTTGTTAGTAGTAGTAGTAGTGGTAGTGGTAGTAGTGGTAGTAGTAGTAGTCATAGTAGTAGTGGTGGTGGTGATGGTGGTGGTAGTAGTAGTAGTGGTGGTGGTGGTGGTAGTAGTAGTAGTCATAGTAGTAGTGGTGGTAGTAATAGTAGTGGTAGTAGTAGTAGTGGTAGTGGTAGTGGTAGTGGTAGTGGTAGTGGTGGTAGTAGTAGTCATAGTAGTAGTAGTGGTGGTGGTAGTGGTGGTGGTAGTAGTAATAGTGGTGGTGGTGGTGGTAGTAGTAGTACTAGTAGTGGTGGTGGTGGTGGTAGTAGTAGTAATAGTGGTGGTGGTGGTGGTAGTAGTGGTGGTGGTGGTGGTAGTAGTGGTGGTGGTGGTGGTGGTAGTAGTGGTAGTAGTAGTCATAGTAGTAGTGGTGGTGGTGGTGGTAGTAGTAGTAGTGGTAGTAGTAATAGTGGTGGTGGTGGTGGTAGTAGGAGTAGTGGTAGTAGTAATAGTGGTGGTGGTGGTGGTAGTAGTAGTGGTGGTGGTGGTGGTAGTAGTAGTGGTGGTGGTGGTGGTAGTAGTAGTAGTAGTGGTGGTGGTAGTGGTGGTGGTGGTAGTGGTGGTGGTGGTAGTGGTGGTGGTAGTAGTAGTAGTATTAGTAGTAGTGGTAGTAGTCATAGTAGTGGTAGTAGTAGTAGTAGTAGTGGTAGTAGTGGTAGTAGTAGTAGTAGTATTTTTAAACTTCATTTCCAGGAGGAGGCTGATCACAATCTGTCTATAGTCATGAGCAGGGAGAGATGAATGCTAGTGCTCAGCTGGGTTTCTCCTTTTTATTCAGTCTAGGACTCAGCAGCCCATGAAATGGTAAAACCTACATACAGGGTGGCTTTTCTCACCTCATTACCAGAAATTTGCTTCTGTGGAAAATGTACGTCCTGTCAATTTGACAATATTAAGCTTTGCATGCCCAGTGGCACTCTATACCACAAGGTATAGATGATCACGATGTAGATAACTAGATAGAAAAATGAAAGGGTCCGCTCTGCACTATGGACCAGGGATGGGGAGGGTTAGTTGCCTGGACGACTTGAAGTTAGAAGAAGAAGAAGAAAGAAGAAGAAAGAAGAAGAAAGAAGAAGAAAGAAGAAGAAGAAGAAGAAGAAGAAGAAGAAGAAGAAGAAGAAGAAGAAGAAGAAGAAGAAGAAGAAGAAGAAGAAGGAAGAAGAAGAAGAAGAAGAGGAGGAGGAGGAGGAGGAGGAGGAGGAGGAGGAGGAGGAGGAGGAGGAGGAGGAGGAGGAGGAGGAGGAGGAATAAAGTTTTCTTGGCTAATATTAAAAGAAGTCAAAGCCGGCCCAGGAACGGCAGGACCCCTGCCAGAGACACCGCCGGACCCTGAAGGAAACAGACCGGATAAACAGTTCTCTGCACCCAAATCCCGTGGGAGGGAGAGCTAAACCTTCAGAGAGGCAGACAAGCCTGGGAAACCAGAAGAGACTGCTCCCTGCACACACATCTCGGACGCCAGAGGAAAAAGCCAAAGACCATCTGGAACCCTGGTGCACTGAAGCTCCCGGAAGGGGCGGCACAGGTCTTCCTGGTTGCTGCCGCTGCAGAGAGCCCCTGGGCAGCACCCCACGAGCGAACCTGAGCCTCGGGACCACAGGTAAGACCAAATTTTCTGCTGCAAGAAAGCTGCCTAGTGAACTCAAGACATAGGCCCACAGGAACAGCTGAAGACCTGTAGAGAGGAAAAACTACACGCCCGAAAGCAGAACACTCTGTCCCCATAACTGACTGAAAGAAAACAGGAAAACAGGTCTGAAGCACTCCTGACACACAGGCATATAGGACAGTCTAGCCACTGTCAGAAATAGCAGAACAAAGTAACACTAGAGATAATCTGATGGCGAGAGGCAAGCGCAGGAACCCAAGCAACAGAAACCAAGACTACATGCCATCATCGGAGCCCAATTCTCCCACCAAAACAAACATGGAATATCCAAACACACCAGAAAAGCAAGATCTAGTTTCAAAATCATATTTGATCATGATGCTGGAGGACTTCAAGAAAGACATGAACACACTTAGGGAAGCACAGAAAAACATTAATAAACAAGTAAAAGCGTACAGAGAGGAATCGCAAAAATCCCTGAAAGAATTCCAGGAAAACACAATCAAACAGTTGAAGGAATTAAAAATGGAAATAGAAGCAATCAAGAAAGAACACATGGAAACAACCCTGGATATAGAAAACCAAAAGAAGAGACAAGGAGCTGTAGATACAAACTTCACCAACAGAATACAAGAGATGGAAGAGAGAATCTCAGGAGCAGAAGATTCCATAGAAATCATTGACTCAACTGTCAAAGATAATGTAAAGCGGAAAAAGCTACTGGTCCAAAACATACAGGAAATCCAGGACTCAATGAGAAGATCAAACCTAAGGATAATAGGTATAGAAGAGAGTGAAGACTCCCAGCTCAAAGGACCAGTAAATATCTTCAACAAAATCATAGAAGAAAACTTCCCTAACCTAAAAAAAGAGATACCCATAGACATACAAGAAGCCTACAGAACTCCAAATAGATTGGACCAGAAAAGAAACACCTCCCGTCACATAATTGTCAAAACACCAAACGCACAAAATAAAGAAAGAATATTAAAAGCGGTAAGGGAAAAAGGTCAAGTAACATATAAAGGGAGACCTATCAGAATCACACCAGACTTCTCGCCAGAAACTATGAAGGCCAGAAGATCCTGGACTGATGTCATACAGACCCTAAGAGAACACAAATGCCAGCCCAGGTTACTGTATCCAGCAAAACTCTCAATTAACATTGATGGAGAAACCAAGATATTCCATGACAAAACCAAATTTACACAATATCTTTCTACAAACCCAGCACTACAAAGGATAATAAATGGTAAAGCCCAACATAAGGAGGCAAGCTATACCCTAGAAGAAGCAAGAAACTAATCGTCTTGGCAACAAAACAAAGAGAATGAAAGCACACAAACATAACCTCACATCCAAATATGAATATAACGGGAAGCAATAATCACTATTCCTTAATATCTCTCAATATCAATGGCCTCAACTCCCCAATAAAAAGACATAGATTAACAAACTGGTCACGCAACGAGGACCCTGCATTCTGATGCCTACAGGAAACACACCTCAGAGACAAAGACAGACACTACCTCAGAGTGAAAGGCTGGAAAACAACTTTCCAAGCAAATGGTCAGAAGAAGCAAGCTGGAGTAGCCATTCTAATATCAAATAAAATCAATTTCCAACTAAAAGTCATCAAAAAAGATAAGGAAGGACACTTCATATTCATCAAAGGAAAAATCCACCAAGATGAACTCTCAATCCTAAATATCTATGCCCCAAATACAAGGGCACCTACATACGTAAAAGAAACCTTACTAAAGCTCAAAACACACATTGCACCTCACACAATAATAGTGGGAGATTTCAACACCCCACTCTCATCAATGGACAGAAAATGGAAACAGAAATTAAACAGTGATGTAGACAGACTAAGAGAAGTCATGAGCCAAATGGACTTAACGGATATTTATAGAACATTCTATCCTAAAGCAAAAGGATATACCTTCTTCTCAGCTCCTCATGGTACTTTCTCCAAAATTGACCATATAATTGGTCAAAAAACGGGCCTCAACAGGTACAGAAAGATAGAAATAATCCCATGCGTGCTATCGGACCACCACGGCCTAAAACTGGTCTTCAATAACAATAAGGGAAGAATGCCCACATATACGTGGAAATTGAACAATGCTCTACTCAATGATAACCTGGTCAAGGAAGAAATAAAGAAAGAAATTAAAAACTTTTTAGAATTTAATGAAAATGAAGATACAACATACCCAAACTTATGGGACACAATGAAAGCTGTGCTAAGAGGAAAACTCATAGCGCTGAGTGCCTGCAGAAAGAAACAAGAAAGAGCATATGTCAGCAGCTTGACAGCACACCTAAAAGCTCTAGAACAAAAAGAAGCAAATACACCCAGGAGGAGTAGAAGGCAGGAAATAATCAAACTCAGAGCTGAAATCAACCAAGTAGAAACAAAAAGGACCATAGAAAGAATCAACAGAACTAAAAGTTGGTTCTTTGAGAAAATCAACAAGATAGATAAACCCTTAGCCAGACTAACGAGAGGACACAGAGAGTGTGTCCAAATTAACAAAGTCAGAAATGAAAAGGGAGACATAACTACAGATTCAGAGGAAATTCAAAAAATCATCAGATCTTACTATAAAAACCTATATTCAACAAAACTTGAAAATCTTCAGGAAATGGACAATTTCCTAGACAGATACCAGGTATCGAAGTTAAATCAGGAACAGATAAACCAGTTAAACAACCCCATAACTCCTAAGGAAATAGAAGCAGTCATTAAAGGTCTCCCAACCAAAAAGAGCCCAGGTCCCGACGGGTTTAGTGCAGAATTCTATCAAACCTTCATAGAAGACCTCATACCAATATTATCCAAACTATTCCACAAAATTGAAACAGATGGAGCCCTACCGAATTCCTTCTACGAAGCCACAATTACTCTTATACCTAAACCACACAAAGACACAACAAAGATAGAGAACTTCAGACCAATTTCCCTTATGAATATCGACGCAAAAATACTCAATAAAATTCTGGCAAACCGAATTCAAGAGCACATCAAAACAATCATCCACCATGATCAAGTAGGCTTCATCCCAGGCATGCAGGGATGGTTTAATATACGGAAAACCATCAACGTGATCCATTATATAAACAAACTGAAAGAACAGAACCACATGATCATTTCATTAGATGCTGAGAAAGCATTTGACAAAATTCAACACTCCTTCATGATAAAAGTCCTGGAAAGAATAGGAATTCAAGGCCCATACCTAAACATAGTAAAAGCCATATACAGCAAACCAGTTGCTAACATTAAACTAAATGGAGAGAAACTTGAAGCAATCCCACTAAAATCAGGGACTAGACAAGGCTGCCCACTCTCTCCCTACTTATTCAATATAGTTCTTGAAGTTCTAGCCAGAGCAATCAGACAACAAAAGGAGATCAAAGGGATACAGATCGGAAAAGAAGAGGTCAAAATATCACTATTTGCAGATGACATGATAGTATATTTAAGTGATCCCAAAAGTTCCGCCAGAGAACTACTAAAGCTGATAAACAACTTCAGCAAAGTGGCTGGGTATAAAATTAACTCAAATAAATCAGTTGCCTTCCTCTATCCAAAAGAGAAACAAGCCGAGAGAGAAATTAGGGAAACGACACCCTTCATAATAGACCCAAATAATATAAAGTACCTCGGTGTGACTTTAACCAAGCAAGTAAAAGATCTGTACAATAAGAACTTCAAGACACTGAGGAAAGAAATTGAAGAAGACCTCAGAAGATGGAAAGATCTCCCATGCTCATGGATTGGCAGGATTAATATAGTAAAAATGGCCATTTTACCAAAAGCAATCTACAGATTCAATGCAATCCCCATCAAAATACCAATCCAATTCTTCAAAGAGTTAGACAGAACAATTTGCAAATTCATCTGGAATAACAAAAAACCCAGGATAGCTAAAGCTATCCTCAACAATAAAAGGACTTCAGGGGGAATCACTATCCCTGAACTCAAGCAGTATTACAGAGCAATAGTGATAAAAACTGCATGGTATTGGTACAGAGACAGACAGATAGACCAATGGAATAGAATTGAAGACCCAGAAATGAACCCACACACCTATGGTCACTTGATTTTTGACAAAGGAGCCAAAACCATCCAATGGAAAAAAGATAGCATTTTCAGCAAATGGTGCTGGTTCAACTGGAGGTCAACATGTAGAAGAATGCAGATCGATCCATGCTTATCACCCTGTACAAAGCTTAAGTCTAAGTGGATCAAGGACCTCCACATCAAACCAGACACACTCAAACTAATAGAAGAAAAACTAGGGAAGCATCTGGAACACATGGGCACTGGAAAAAATTTCCTGAACAAAACACCAACGGCTTATGCTCTAAGATCAAGAATCGACAAATGGGATCTCATAAAACTGCAAAGCTTCTGTAAGGCAAAGGACACTGTGGTTAGGACAAAACGGCAACCAACAGATTGGGAAAAGATCTTTACCAATCCTACAACAGATAGAGGTCTTATATCCAAAATATACAAAGAATTCAAGAAGTTAGACCGCAGGGAAACAAATAACCCTATTAAAAAATGGGGTTCAGAGCTAAACAAAGAATTCACAGCTGAGGAATGCCGAATGGCTGAGAAACACCTAAAGAAATGTTCAACATCTTTAGTCATAAGGGAAATGCAAATCAAAACAACCCTGAGATTTCACCTCACACCAGTGCGAATGGCTAAGATCAAAAACTCAGGCGACAGCAGATGCTGGCGAGGATGTGGAGAAAGAGGAACACTCCTCCATTGTTGGTGGGATTGCAGACTGGTAAAACCATTCTGGAAATCAGTCTGGAGGTTCCTCAGAAAATTGGACATTGAACTGCCTGAGGATCCAGCTATACCTCTCTTGGGCATATACCCAAAAGATGCCTCAACATATAAAAGAGACACGTGCTCCACTATGTTCATCGCAGCCTTATTTATAATAGCCAGAAAATGGAAAGAACCCAGACGCCCTTCAACAGAGGAATGGATACAGAAAATGTGGTACATCTACACAATGGAATATTACTCAGCTATCAAAAACAACGAGTTTATGAAATTCGTAGGCAAATGGTTGGAACTGGAAAATATCATCCTGAGTGAGCTAACCCAATCACAGAAAGACATACATGGTATGCACTCATTGATAAGTGGCTATTAGCCCAAATGCTTGAATTACCCTAGATCCCTAGAACAAACGAAACTCAAGACGGATGATCAAAATGTGAATGCTTCACTCCTTCTTTAAATGAGGAAAAAGTATACCCTTGGCAGGGAAGGGAGAGGCAAAGATTAAAACAGAGACTGAAGGAACACCCATTCAGAGCCTGCCCCACATGTGGCCCATACATATACAGCCACCCAATTAGACAAGATGGATGAAGCAAAGAAGTGCAGACCGACAGGAGCCGGATGTAGATCGCTCCTGAGAGACACAGCCAGAATACAGCAAATATAGAGGCGAATGCCAGCAGCAAACCACTGATCTGAGAATAGGTCCCCTATTGAAGGAATCAGTGAAAGAACTGGAAGAGCTTGAAGGGGCTCGAGACCCGAAAAGTACAACAATGCCAAGCAACCAGAGCTTCCAGGGACTAAGCCACTACCTAAAGACTATACATGGACTGACCCTGGACTCTGACCCCATGGGTAGCAATGAATATCCTAGTAAGAGCGCCAGTGGAAGGGGAAGCCCTGGGTCCTGCTAAGACTGAACCCCCAGTGAACTAGTCTATGGGGGGAGGGCGGCAATGGGGGGAGGGTTGGGAGGGGAACACCCATAAGGAAGTGGAGGGGGGAGGGGGATGTTTGCCCGGAAACCGGGAAAGGGAATAACACTCGAAATGTATATAAGAAATACTCAAGTTAATAAAAAAAAAAAAAAAAGAAGTCAAAGCCACAGAACAACAGTGTACAATCAAAATTTGGAATTTATTAATTCCTAAAGAGTATGTAAAGAAGTACCATGTGACAATCTTTACAGACACCAGAGACTGGAGGTCCTATGTCCAAGTCAGTAAGTTCACAGTTCATGGCCTATCCAATGTAAGGCAGCATAAGACTATGAGAAATAGGGAAATGTGTCAAGTATAAAACATGGCAGATATTACAGAGGTCTGAATGAAAATAAGCGCAAAATCAAAGAAACCAACGAGAAACCTACTGTAATTCTTCACGTGAAAGCAGATGTAAATAAAATCTAAAGGAAAGGGCAGAGAAGAAGAGAATATAGAGAAAGATGTGAAACTCAAAGCAATTGGGTATGGCAACAAAAATGTCAAAATGCAGACACTTCTAAGCTGTGCCTGCACAGTGGATGTACTGCATATGCAATGCAGGAGCAGAGGTACCTGGGAAAGTAAGAAAATGAGTTCATTTTGGGTCACGTGAATTGTGACCTAAGGAAACGTCGAGTAATCAGTGCAGTAGCTGGGCCTGGGCTACAGAAACGTCTATGACGTAGCTTTACTGGATTAGGAAAGACTCCTGCCGGAAGTAGTTCAAGTAGGCAATAGGCTACCTAGAACTGACTATCAGGCTATCAGCTGTTTGACTCGACTTTGAGCAGTTGATTTTACTTACTGGAGCCTGTATTTCTTCAAGTATAAAATATACAGCGGCTACCTATATTAGTGATTAGAATTAGTGATGAATTCAGTATAAAGAGTTTATTTTTAATAAGACAGATTTCACATCAGAATGATCGAAGCAATGGATACACTTGCACTTACAAACAAGTAGATAGCTGTGTTCTTACAAATAAGTATTCTGGGGACCTAACAGGAAGGTCCCTCCAATGAGCTACTCTGAAAGAAAAATGTGTGCACATCTTTATAGTTTGCCAAGCTTTAATTCTCAAAGTGAGGATATTTCTCATGCCCTCATAGTTTTACCAGGACACATCCATTTGGCATTCTTTTGTATTTGGGCAGCCAAAAGGAATACTTGTGGTTTATTATGAAACCCAACATTGCTGTTTCTAAAATCTGCCAAGATAGATGTAGAAGGAAGAGTTACACACAGTTATTTCCAAAGGAAATGTTTAATGCACTTTGAGAGTACCCAGGAGCTTGGGAAGCAGAAAGCTTCTAATTATTCTAGCTAGAGAGTAAATCACAAGAAAAAAAAAAAAAAACAAACCAAAAAGACAGTTTCCTCTAGTCCCAGAATTGCTGAACTTTGGATAAAGATAGTACTTTGCTAAGTGACCAAATTCTCAGAAGGCAAAACTATTACCAGACTAAATTAAATTACTCATTTGGTTTTCTCAATCAAAATGTATAGATTTTTGTAGAGATAGAACATTTTTAGACAAATTACATAAATATTTCCAATAAAACTATTTGAATTCTATAATTAAGAATACATAAAAACTGAAGCGGCAGGTTCCCTGTGGTCCAGACACCACCTGCACCCAACAGCTCCCTGCACCCAAATCCCGTGGGAGGGAGAGCTAAACCTTCAGAGGGGCAGACACGCCTGGGAAGCCAGAGGAGACTACACTCTGCTCACATTTCTGACTCCAGAGGAAAACACCTAATGCCATCTGGGACCTGGGTGCATGGGGGCCCCCGGGAAAAGGCGGCACAGACCTTCCTGGTTGCTGCCCTCACGGAGAGCTCAAAAGCAGCCCCCCAGGAGCAACTTCAGCCATGGGACCACAGGTAAGACCAACTTTTCTGCTCTAAGCGACCCGCCTGGTGGACTCAGGACACAGGCCCACAGGAACAGCTGAAGACCAGTAGACAGGAAAGACTACCCGCCAGAAAGCAGAACACTCTGTTCCCATAACTGGCTGAAGGAAAACAGGAAATCAGGTCTACAGCACTCCTGACACACAGGCCTATAGGACGGTCTAGCCACTGTCAGAAATAGCAGAACAAGGTTACACCAGAGACAACCTGATGGCGAGAGGCAAGCGCAGGAACCCAAGCAAGAGAAACCAAGACTGCATGGCATCATTGGAGCCCAATTCTTCCACCAAAGCAAACACTGAATATCCAAACACACCAGAAAAGCAAGATCTAGATTTAAAATCACATTTGATCATGATGATGGAGGACTGCAAGAAAGACATAAAGAACTCCTGTAGAGAAACACAGGAAAACAGTAATAAACAAGTAGAAGCCTATAGAGAGGAATTACAAAAATCCCTGAAAGAATTCCAGGAAAACACAATCAAACAGTTGAAGGAATTAAAAATGGAAATAGAAGTAATAAAGAAAGCACAAAGGGAGAAAGAGACAAGGAGCCATAGATACAAGCATCACCAACAGAATGCAAGAGATAGAAGAGAGAATCTCAGGAGCAGAAGATTCCATAGAAATCATCGACACAACTGTCAAAGATAATGTAAAAAGGAAAAAGCTACTGGTCCAAAACATACAGGAAATCCTGGACTCAATGAGAAGATCAAACCTAAGGATAATAGGTATAGAAGAGAGTGAAGACTCCCAGCTTTAAAACAATGACTTTATGAAATTCGTAGGCAAATGGTTGGAACTGGAAAATATCATCCTGAGTGAGGTAACCCAATCACAGAAAAACACACATGGTATGCACTCATTGATAAGTGGATATTAGCCCAAATGCTTGAATTACCCTAGATGCCTAGAACAAACGAAACTCAAGACGGATGATCAAAATGTGAATGCTTCACTCCTTCTTTAAAAGAGGAACAAGAATACCCTTGGCAGGGAAGAGAGAGGCAAAGATTAAAACAGAGACAGAAGGAACACCAATTCAGAGCCTGCCCCACATGTGGCCCATACATATACAGCCACCCAATTAGACAAGATGGATGAAGCAAAGAAGTGCAGGCCAACAGGAACCGGATGTAGATCTCTCCTGAGAGACACAGCCAGAATACAGCAAATACAGAGGCGAATGCCAGCAGCAAACCACTGAACTGAGAACGGGACCCCCGTTGAAGGAATCAGAGAAAGAACTGGAAGAGCTTGAAGGAGCTCGAGACCCCATATGAACAACAATGCCAAGTAACCAGAGCTTCCAGGGACTAAGCCACTACCTAAAGACTATACATGGACTGACCCTGGGCTCCAACCTCATAGGTAGCAATGAATAGCCTAGTAAGGGCACCAGTGGAAGGGGAAGCCCTTGGTCCTGCCAAGACTGAACCCCCAGTGAATGTGATTGTTGGGGGGAGGGCGGTAATGGGGGGAGGATGGGGAGGAGAACACCCATAAAGAAGGGGAGGGAGAGGTTAGGGAGATGTTGGCCCGGAAACTGGGAAAGGTAATAACAATCGAAATGTAAATAAGAAATACCCAAGTTAATAAAGATGAAAAAAAAAAGAATACATAAGAAGCAAGATGGTAGCGCTTTGGCGGGCAGGCCGGGGGAGCGGAGCGGGCGGGCGGACCGTGGCCTCTGAGGCCCGAGTCGCCGGAGCCGCCCCGTCCCAGCCCAGCCCTCGCCCGCCTTGGAGGCCAGTCTTTCCTGCGTCTCCTCTGGGCCTCCGGCCCTCGACTCTTCGGTCCCGAGGCCTTGCCTGCTCGGGTCTCCCGCCCGAGCAGCCTGGGTTGAGGTCCCCTTGTGGCTCAACCGAAGAACCTTGAGGGCTATGTGGGATTTGCCATCCTCCCAAATCAAGTGTACAGAAAATCGGTGAAAAGAGGATTTGAATTCACTCTTATGGTAGTAGGTGAATCTGGACTGGAAAAGTCGACATTAATCAACTCATTATTCCTCACAGATTTGTATTCTCTAGAGTATCCAGGACCTTCTCATAGAATCAAAAAGACTGTACAGGTGGAGCAATCCAAAGTTTTAGTCAAAGAAGGTGGTGTTCAGTCGCTGCTGACGATAGTTGATACTCCGGGACTTGGAGGTGCAGTGGATAATAGTAATTGCTGGCAGCCTGTTATCGACTACATTGATAGTAAATTTGAAGATTACTTAAATGCAGAATCTCGAGTGAACAGACGACAGATGCCTGATAACAGGGTGCAGTGTTGTTTATACTTCATTGCTCCTTCAGGACATGGACTTAAATCATTGGATATTGAGTTTATGAAACGTTTGCATGAAAAAGTGAATATCATCCCTTTAATTGCCAAAGCAGACACACTTACACCAGAGGAATGCCAACAGTTTAAAAAGCAGATAATGAAAGAAATCCAAGAACATAAAATTAAAATATATGAATTTCCAGAAACGGATGATGAAGAAGAGAATAAGCTGGTTAAGAAGATAAAGGACCGTTTACCTCTTGCTGTGGTGGGTAGTAATACTATCATTGAAGTTAATGGCAAAAGAGTCAGAGGAAGGCAGTATCCTTGGGGCGTGGCTGAAGTTGAAAATGGTGAGCATTGTGATTTTACAATTCTAAGAAATATGTTGATACGAACACACATGCAGGACTTGAAAGATGTTACCAATAACGTACACTATGAGAACTACAGAAGCAGAAAACTAGCAGCAGTGACCTACAATGGAGTAGATAACAACAAGAACAAAGGGCAACTTACCAAGAGCCCTCTGGCGCAGATGGAGGAGGAGAGAAGGGAGCACGTGGCCAAGATGAAGAAGATGGAGATGGAGATGGAGCAGGTGTTTGAGATGAAGGTCAAGGAAAAAGTTCAAAAGCTGAAGGACTCTGAAGCCGAGCTCCAGCGGCGCCATGAGCAAATGAAAAAGAAGCACAGCACAAAGAATTAGAGGAAAAACGTCGTCAGTTTGAAGAAGAAAAAGCAAACTGGGAAGCTCAACAACGTATTTTAGAGCAACAGAATTCTTCAAGAACCTTGGAAAAGAACAAGAAGAAAGGCAAGATCTTTTAAACTCTATTGACCACCAGTTATGTATTAGTTGCCAATACGCCAGCTTGGACATCAGTGTTTGTTGGATCCGTTTGACCAATTTGCACCAATTTTATCCATAATGATGGATTTAACAGCATGACAAAAATTATTTTTTTGTTGTTGTTCTCGAAGGAGATTAAGATGCCTTGAATTGTCTAGGATATTGTGTACTTAGAAATTAACAGCTCTAAGTACCTTTCTACATTTTTCTTTTTTTTTTAAATTAAAAAGATGTCTTCAGTTTAATGCAAGAAAACATTTTACTGTTGTATAATCATGTTCTGGTGGTTTGATTGTTTACAGAATATTCTAAAATAAAAGGACTCTGGAAGGTTTTCATTGAGGATAAATTGCCATAATATGATGCAAACTATGCTACTCTATGATAATTATAATACAGAGGTTCCATTCGATGCAGCCTATACAATAATGTATTTAGTCTAACACAGTGGACCCTATTTTTTGACACTTCCATTGTTTAAAAGTACACATGGAAAAAACCTATATGCTTACAGTGCACCTAGAGCTTTTTATAACAGCCTTTTTTGTTGTTTGTTTGTTTTGGATTCTTTAAATATATATATATATATATATATATATATATATATATATATATATTCTCATTTAGTACCCCTTTAGCCAGAATCTCATTACTGCTTCATTTTTGTAATAACATTTAATTTAGATATTTTCCATGTATTGGCCCTGCTAAAATAGAAGATAGCATCTTTCATATGGTAGAAACCAACGAGGAAACTTTACTTTAACTCCCTTTTTACATTTTATGGTAAGTAGCAGGAGGAAAAATGCATTTGTAGATCATTTCTAGGCAAATTGTGAAGTTAACGACCAGCCTGTTTCTACCTATACTCAGTCTTGTTTTACTAGAAATGGGAATCATGGCCTCTTGAAGAGAAAAAAAGTCACCATTCTGCATTTAGCTGTATCTATATATTGCATACCTGTATTTTTTGTTTGTATTGTAAAAAAAATTCACATAATAAACAATGTTGTGACGTAAAAAAAAAAAAGAAGCAAGATGGTAGTGAAGCATATCTCCTTTAATCCCAGCACTCAAGAGGCAGAGCCAGGCAGCTCTCTGAGTTCAAGGCCAGCCTGGTCTACAGAGCAAGTTCTAGTACAGCCAGGGCTACACAGAAAAACCCTGTCTTAAAACAACAATAACAACGAACCCAAATCAAGCAACCATAAATCTACATCGAAAATGTTAAAGACATTCTTATCTGCAGGGTAACCCTTACCTTGCTCTTTAATCGTTGAAGTCTTTTGCGCTCAAGCCACCCCCTGATAAATGCTTGTATAATGATGATCAGTTTAACAATTCTTTTAGTAAATATAAGTCTTTTTCTTCCCTGGAACAGCTGGAAAATTTCTATGTGTGGCCCAATTCTTTTAACTTTGTTGTTGATTTTATCAGGCTTTACAATAATCTGTGACCTGAAAATAAAATGTAAAGACTTCTTAGAGATAATTTAAATTCTTTTGATGAGGAATGTATATGTGTGCGCGAGCGCGCACACACACACACACACACACACACACACACACACACACACACTTTAGTACTGAGTATTAAAGCCATGACCTCATAGTGATCTACCATTGAGCTATATGCCCAGCTTTTTTGTTTTGGTTTGGTCTGGGGCTTTGTTTTTGTTTTTTCATTTGTGGGGGTTTTTTGGTGTTCCGTTGTTGCTGTTGTTGTTGCTGTTGTTGTTGCTGTTGTTGTTGTTGTTATTGAGACATGGTCTTTCTAGGTTGCTCAAACCGGCCTTGAACTCACTGTATCCCTTGCAGGTAATGAAGTCATGAACCTTGGACCTCAGATTCTAGAGAAGTTGGAACACCAGACCTTTACTATTCAGCCTTCAATAACAAAGGCCTGAGACAAGAAATATACTAGGACTTGTACATAGAACTCAATATATAACCTCATTCAACTATGTGAAAAAGTTCTCCAAAAAAGGATAAAGACGCTAGAGTCAATATATCATACATAACATCAAACTTTTAAAGGAAGGAAACCCAAAAGAGAGGGAATATTTCAAACTGATTCACAACTATTCAAAAGGGCAGGATGGTCCAGATAATTTTCATGCCCACACCGTTATATTAGAATAACTACCGCTCTAAATAAGTCAGCCATTTATGACTTATATGCCAACCCAACATCAACATGACCTCTGACCCTAGACCTGAGAGAGGCAGCAGTGTGGCAAGCACCGAGTTAGGCAACAGTATAAGTCACAGTGGGCTCATACTCAAAACGAAGATGGGATGTCAATACTAAGGTGTATAAACTCATGGCAGTGATGGTAAGCACGGAAGAAAATGTGAGCTCTCTACTATGATCATGTATGTGTGTGCTATGAATATGAAGCATGGGCAACTTTGTGTCCTGATGTTTTTCTTTAGATTTATGATTTATGTTTAACATGGTGACTGCTTTTTCAGTGTCTCTCAGATTTGACTTCTCTTGCAAATTCTTAGGCTATAGAAACGAAAAACCACTACTGTTACGACTTCTGGGCACATATCAAAAGGAGAACCATAGGGCAGCCCACCCACCACAGTTCTCTCTTCTGGACAAAGGCCAGAGAATTTCAAACCCAATTTTCTTAATTCCGAGAGTAAGTCTCTGACTCAAACTGACTTTGGTTTGGTTCTATTTTCTTCAAACTGACATTGGTTTTGTTCTATTTTCTTCTAGTCTATTTAATTTCTACATTAAGTGGATTCTTGAGCAAGTCTGTTTTTTTGTTTGTTTGTTTGTTTTGTTTACCCATGGTTATTATTTCTCGTTCCTTGGTATATTGAGGAGTTGGAAGTCTGATTTTGATATCGAATATAACCATAAAAGCTTGGTTGTCAGTAGAATAGCAAGAAATCTCAAATCTGTCTTTCGTACTTGTAAAATGCACTGTATTGTATCTCGTGTGAATTATAGTATAACACTATTCCAGAATTTGAATTCCAATATCATTCGTAGATAATTCTGTAGAATAAGTAGAATGTAGATAAACCCTAGATTTTAGGAGCCAGAGGGTCTGGTCACTGGCTACTAGACAATGTCTTTGCAATATGGTAGGGAAATTATACTCATAAAATCTCAACAGTGCTGTTGCTTAAACAAGACCTAGATAATGACGACATCATTTGCCATGCCAATGGAGACAGAGGAAATTTCACAAATCCTAGATACAGAACTCCAGTCAATGAATTCTAAGAAAGATTTTAAGTTCCAGGGCCCCAGAAACATCTGCTACAACATAGGATCTCCTAGACCTGACAAGGGGACTGCACTCATGAAATCTCAACAGCTTTCTTGCCTGACAAAACCAACATAGTGGCAACTCAACTGACCTGCCAGTGGGAGCAGGAGAAATTCCTCAAGGTCCCACCCCTAGATAAAGAGCTAGAGATGGTCAATTACCGTTCAGATAGAAGAAAGCAGTATTCTCCAGAAACAAGCTCCCACGTAAGTTGTCCAATCGAAGGGATTATCAGCACAGTACATTACAAACACAGGCACACACGCATGCACATGCATGTGTGCATGCGCGAACACACACATACAAACACAAACACACATAGACATGCAACAGTAACAATTAGAGATCATAAATTTGAAGTGACAGGTAAGTCACAGAAATAGTTAAGGAGGAGGGATGGAACTGATACAGCTACTAAGCTAATGGCTCCCATTTTCTAAACATTTTTTATTAAGAAATGCAAACATTGGGGTTGGGGATTTAGCTCAGTGGTAGAGCGCTTGCCTAGCAAGCGCAAGCCCTAGGTTCGGTCCCCAGCTCCGAAAAAAAGAAAAGAAAAAAAAAGAAATGCAAACATTTTTAAAAAAATGTTAGAAACAATTATTAACAACTGAAAATGTAAAGCAAACTTTTACCTTAGAGCCTAAACGTGCAGATATTGATCAGTAATGGATAGATGACTAGTAGCTTTTAAAGTAAAGACAAAGCTGAGATGGAATTCTTTATACAGAGCTTCCTAGAATGGCTTGAACTGATCTTACAAACAAAGGATTTGAGAAGAAGCTACGACAGATATGAAGTGGGGACAGATGAATTTCGATGAAGATAGTAAAATAGGCAAAGGCTGACAAATTCATGCCTACAAGACACTGAGTGGCAAATCATTTAACTCAGCAAACATGTTTGTCTGGCATGGACATGGCCCTGAGATTGGTTCCCAGTACTGAGAAACCAATCACAAATGTTACTCAGATTGGAAAAAAAGAGAGAGGGGGAGAGAGAGAGAGAGAGAGAGAGAGAGAGAGAGAGAGAGAGAGAGAGTAAAATTCACTGTGAAATCCTTTCTGTTACACTGACTAGCTGAATTTCAAGTACAATCTCTTCTTAATTTGACAGAGGAGGACCTATTTTGGATTTTAATATAATTTTCCTAGATAAAAAAGCGCCTGATATACAAAAAGCGCTCATTTTATTAATTCTTGCAAATCCTTTACTTCCTCTTTGCGACTGAAATTTGCCCAATTTGGTATCCCTGATATTTACTGTCATTTATGCCTGAGCTATTTTTTATTTATTTTGAAAAAGGGCAGCTACAAGCCCTTCCTGAGGTGACATTATAAAGTGACAATGTTTGTCACTGCCCTTGGGGTCAAGATATTTTATTAGTTCCAAATGACAAATGGCTACGTTCCTATGGGCATTCTGTAGAGGACCATGGTTAGTGGGGATTCCTGCTGAACATAGCCAGTCCTATTCGTTCAAATATCCAAAGGGTCATTCTTGCCTTCCCCTTACATTTTCCCATATGCCCTATGATAAGGTATACACAAGTCATCAATTGTGTTTCCCGGAAGGAACAGTGGAAGTGTGACAGCTTTATGAAGACTGTATTTTCTTAGAATTGATCGCAGAAAGAATGGAATTATGGGTACAGGCTCCCAGGGCAAAGCTACTGGCACGACTATACATCTGCTTGTTGAGGCAAAAGGACTGACAAGGACATCAGGATGATTTCTGATCCAGAAACAGAGGCTCCTTAACTCAAGATCATCCTGATGATCTTTAACTTATAATTCCTACTTATCTTCTACCAAATTTTGAGCAAAAACCTTTGAATCCCTACATAATTATTAATTTATTAATGGCTTTTACTTGTACACACTAGAATGAATGACTTCTAAGTGATATAGACATTTTTGCAATTAACATGTTGGTGTTCAAGAGAACCTGTCCTAATGAAATTTTTGTATATATTCTAAGTCATGAAATCAGCGGATATATATGTTAGCAGAAAGTAAGAATTCATGCTAGTCTACTTCATCTGTGAAATAAGTTAAATTTGTAAAAATGCTTTTGCTCTCAAGGAGGATGACCAAAATGCAAATGCTTCACTCCTTCTTTAAAAGGGGAACAAGAATACCTTTGGCAGGGAATAGGGAGGCAAAGTTTAGAACAGAGGCAGAAGGAACACCCATTCAGAGCCTGCCCAACATGTGGCCCATACACATACAGCCACCCAATTAGACAAGATGGATGAAGCAAAGAAGTGCAAGCCAACAGGAACCAGATGTAAATCTCTCCTAAGAGACACACCCAGAATACAGCAAATACACAGGCGAATGCCAGCAGCAAACCACTGAACTGAGAACGGGAACCCCGTTGAAGGAATCAGAGAAAGGACTGAAAGAGCTTAAAGGGGCTCGAGACCCCATATGTACAACAATGTCAAGCAACCAGAGCTTCCAGGGACTAAGCCACTACCCAAAGACTATACATGGACTGACCCTGGACTCTGACCTCATAGGTAGCAATGAATAGCCTAGTAAGAGCACCAGTGGAAGGGGAAGCCCTTGGTCCTGCCAAGACTGAACCCCCAGTGAACGTGATTGTGGGGGGGAAGGTGGTAAAGGGGGGAGGATGGGGAGGGAAACACCCATAGGGAAGGGGAGGGGGAGGGGCTAGGGGGATGTTGGCCCGGAAACCGGGAAAGGGAATAACAATCGAAATGTAAATAAGAAATACCCAATTTAATAAAGATAGAGGAAAAAAAAGAATGATTTTGACATTTCCAGTGAGATATATCATTTAGGGACTCTGATTACAACAAATAAAATACCTCCAAAAACCAGACAGCAGTAATAAGCCAAAGAATAGTAGAAAAGTAGAAGAGGCAGACATTCTCAGAACAGCACCATGGAGTCCAGAGGGCCCTCACCTCAGGCCTCTGCCCCTCTGTTAGCACTTTCTGTAAGTTTCTCTAAGGAAAAGTTATTGCAAGTCTGCCTTCCCATCCTTGGCACTTCGTTCTTCATCACTGCTTTTGGAGTGGTGCTGTAATTTAAAGGTGAGAACTCTTCTGCATCCTTTCCTTCATGATTTGTTTCTCCTCCATCATTCATTTTTTCCTTCTGATTTCAGGCAAGAATCGCAGCCATTCATCCCCAGCCGGCCATCTAGACATTTCCCAGGACCAGTACGTTCTCTACTTGCTGTTATATCCTTCATCAGATGTTAGTGGAAACATGTCTGTTTTCTACATATGGCTGAGCATATAGACCAGGCCACCTTGGCTCCAGGGGAGACAACAGAAGATTTCATTTCAACCTGAAGCTGTAGCCAATAGGCTCTACTCAGTCTTCACAGAGATTCTCACTGTTGGTACTTGGGCACTTCGTGTTCTCATCCTCACCCTGACAGTGCAATGCTTCTTCTACTCTGATCAGACTAGATTTGGAATTGTGGTGCTGCTGGCACAGCAGTCCCTGATCATACCGAGATCTGCGGTACAATAGGTCACTGCTCCATCCTGCCCCTACAGGGATGTGTAGCCTTATTGAGTAGAAACACCACATGAAAAAAAAAAAATGCTGGCACTGAAAAGCACGGACTCCATGAGGAAGAGAACGCTCAAATGTCCTGACAATAGTAAGCAAGACACCAGTAATTACTGAAAGTATGGGCAAGCAGGCAAACTCAAGCCGAGGCAATCAGAAGCAAAGTCAAACCAAATACCACAGGATGATTTCATTTGCCTTAAACTTAGTTCTTCTTCCACTAGAAGGGGGGAAAGTGGGCCTCAAACCCTGAAGGGACAGACAAGAGCAAGACTTGGAGGTAAGTGTGGAGCACGGAGACAGAAGTGTGGCTGGAAAATGCATTCCTCTTCTAGCTACTCCCTGCTAGCTATAACAGCTGCACCCTAATGGGGTAGCATAAAGGTGATCTTCCCTGGCTCTCTCTACGTATTAGGCTGAAGACATTGGAGAAAGTAACTAAGTCAAGCCAAGAGTCCAGATTAGCCTGGCAGCGGGCAGGAGGTAAAGACTGAATATAGTAAATGTATCTTCTAGCTTGCTTGCTGCACAGTGTCTAGGGATGTGCTGGAAATGAAATAGCTTCTGCTGGACTAATTCTGCTATCCCGAAGAGGAGGGACTAGTACACTGGAAGGGAGAGAATGAGGCTGAAGCTAAGAAAAGATCTCATCAAGAAAATTGAAGTTTCCCTTCAGTGGTTAAATGTTCTGGGCTAACAGGAGCAATTTTCCACATTTATCTGTTTCTGTCTACCGTGAGAAACTAGATAATGAATATGATATGAGAATTCCAAAGAATACCAAGTGTCTTCACTTTAGAAAGAGATGGAAAAATAAAATTTGCAAAGCATGGGCCTACAAGTTTAATATACCAGCCTGTGATCGGATTGATGACAGGTAAGGATTTACACACAAAGCAAGGGTACCAAGTAGTAGACCAAGCAAAAAAAAAAGGAATAAGAAATGTCTTCCCGAATCCATTTGCTTATTAAAGTTTAACTATTTATTACCTTTGTCGTTACTAGACTAGTGGACCAGGAAATGACTTTTAATATGTGTAAATTTCAGGAAGGCCATTTTCAAAGTTCACCTACAATCTTTAGAAGCTTTCTCACCACTGTGAGAGAATACCAGATGTAGGCCACTAAAGAGACCCTGTGGTAGTTAGTTTCAACTGTCAACTTGACACAAACTAGAAACAACTGGGAAGAGAGCCTCAACTGAGAAATTATCAAGATGAGCATGACCTGTGAGCACACCTCAGGGGGTTCACTGTTGACTGTTCTTTGCTGTAGAAAGACACCCCATTATAGTTGGCACCGTTCCCTAGGCAGGAGGTACTGAAGAGGATATGGGAAGAGAAACCTAAATGAGAGAAGCAGGCACATAAGCAGGTAAGCATGTCTATATTTCATTTGTCTCAGTTCTTGATTCTGAATGATCGACTATTTCAGGTTCTTGCCTATGATATCTTTTCTCTTTTCTTAATTTTATGGATAATTATTTTATGTGCATTGTGTTTTGCCTGCATGAATGCCTGTGTGGGGGCATCAGATATTGGAATAACAGACAGTTGTGAGCTGCCTTGTGGGTGCTGGGAATTGGACTGGAAGAGCAGTCAGTGCTCTTAACATTGACTGAGCCATTCTCCAGCCCCTACATAGTAAGTTCTAAGACAGCTAAGGATACACAGAGAAAGTACGTCTGACCCAGGGCTTCCCCTTCCACTGGTGCTCTTACTAGGATATTCATTGCTACCTATGAGGTCAGAGTCCAGGGTCAGTCCATGTATAGTCTTTAGGTAGTGGCTTAGTCCCTGGAAGCTCTGGTTGCTTGGCATTGTTGTACATATGGGGTCTCGAGCCCCTTCAAGCTCTTCCAGTTCTTTCTCTGATTCCTTCAAGGGGGTCCTATTCTCAGTTCAGTGGTTTGCTGCTGGCATTCGCCTCTGTATTTGCTGTATTCTGGCTGTGTCTCTCAGGAGCGATCTACATCCGGCTCCTGTCGGTCTGCACTTCTTTGCTTCATCCATCTTTTCTAATTGGGTGGCTGTATATGTATGGGCCACATGTGGGGCAGACTCTGAATGGGTGTTCCTTCTGTGTCTGTTTTAATCTTTGCCTCTCTCTTCCCTGCCAAGGGTATTCTTGTTCCCCTTTTAAAGAAAGAGTGAAGCATTCACATTTTGATCATCCGTCTTGAGTTTCATTTGTTCTAGGCATCTAGGGTAATTCAAGCATTTGGGCTAATAGCCACTTATCAATGAGTGCATACCATGTATGTCTTTCTGTGATTGGGTTAGCTCACTCAGGATGATGTTTTCCAGTTACAACCATTTGCCTACGAATTTCATAAAGTCGTTGTTTTTGATAGCTGAGTAATATTCCATTGTGTAGATGAACCACATTTTCTGTATCCATTCCTCTGTTGAAGGGCATCTGGGTTCTTTCCAGCTTCTGGCTATTATAAATAAGGCTGCAATGAACATAGTGGAGCACGTGTCTTTTTTATATGTTGGGGCATCTTTTGGGTATATGCCCAAGAGAGGTATAGCTGGATCCTCAGGTAGTTCAATGTCCAATTTTCTGAGGAACCTCCAGACTGATTTCCAGAATGGTTTTACCAGTCTGCAATCCCACCAACAATGGAGGAGTGTTCCTCTTCCTCCACATCCTCGCCAGCATCTGTTGTCCCCTGAGTTTTTGATCTTAGCCATTCTCACTGGTGTGAAGTGAAATCTCAGGGTTGTTTTGATTTGCATTTCCCTTATGACTAAAGATGTTAAACATTTCTTTAGGTGTTTCTCAGCCATTCGGCATTCCTCAGCTGTGAATTCTTTGTTTAGCTCTGAACCCCATTTTTTAATAGGGTTATTTGTTTCCCTGCGGTCTAACTTCTTGAGTTCTTTGTATATTTTGGATATAAGGCCCTCTATCTGTTGTAGGATTGGTAAAGATCTTTTTCCCCAATCTGTTGTTGCCGTTTTGTCCTAACCACAGTGTCCTTTGCCTTACAGAAGCTTTGCAGTTTTATGAGATCCCATTTGTCGATTCTTGTTCTTAGAGCATAAGCCATTGGTGTTTTGTTCAGGAATTTATTTCCAGTGCCCATGTGTTCCAGATGCTTCCCTAGTTTTTCTTCTATTAGTTTGAGTGTGTCTGGTTTGGATGTGGAGGTCCTTGATTCACTTGGACTTAAGCTTTGTACAGTGTGATAAGCAAGGATCGATCTGCATTCTTCTACATGTTGACCTCCAGTTGAACCAGCACCATTTGCTGAAAATGCTATCTTTTTTCCATTTGGATGGTTTTGGCTCCTTTGTCAAAAATCAAGTGACCATAGGTGTGTGGGTTCATTTCTGGGTCTTCAATTCTATTCCATTGGTCTATCTGTCTGTCTCTGTACCAATACCATATGCAGTTTTTTATCACTATTGCTTCACTATTGCTTTGTAATACTGCTTGAGTTCAGGGACAGTGATTCCCCCTGAAGTCCTTTTATTGTTGAGGATAGCTTTAGCTATCCCTGGGTTTTTTTGTTATTCCAGATGAATTGCAAATTGTTCTGTCTAACTCTTTGAAGAATTGGATTGGTATTTTGATGGGGATTGCATTGAATCTGTAGATTGCTTTTGGTAAAATGGCCATTTTTACTATATTAATCCTGCCAATCCATGAGCATGGGAGATCTTTCCATCTTCTGAGGTCTTCTTCAGTTTCTTTCTTCAGTGTCTTGAAGTTCTTATTGTACAGATCTTTTACTTGCTTTGTTAAAGTCACACCGAGGTACTTTATATTATTTGGGTCTATTATGAAGGGTGTCGTTTCCCTAATTTCTTTCTCGGCTTGTTTCTCTTTTTGTGTAGAGGAAGGCAACTGATTTATTTGAGTTAATTTTATACCCAGCCCACTTTGCTGAAGTTGTTTATCAGCTTTAGTAGTTCTCTGGTGGAACTTTTGGGATTACATAAATATACTATCATATCATCTGCAAATAGTGATATTTTGACTTCTTCTTTTCCGATCTGTATCCCCCTTGACCCCTTTGTTGTCTGATTGCTCTGGCTAGAACTCAAGAACTATATTGAATAAGTAGGGAGAGAGTGGGCAGCCTTGTCTAGTCCCTGATTTTAGTGGGATTGCTTCAAGTTTCTCCTCCATTTAGTTTAATGTAAGCAACTGGTTTGCTTTATATGGCTTTTACTATGTTCAGGTATGCCTTGAATTCCTATTCTTTCCAGGACTTTTATCATGAACGGGTGTGAATTTGTCAAATGCTTCTATCTAATGAAATGATCAATGAGGTTTTGTTCTTTCAGTTTGTTTATATAAATGGATCACGTTGATTGGTTTTCCGTATATTAAAACCCATCCATGCCTGGGATGAAGCCTACTTGGTCATGGTGGATGATTGTTTTGATGTGCTCTTGATTCGGCTTTGCCAGAATTTTGTTGCGTATTTTTGCGTCGATATTCATAAGGGAAATTGGTCTGAAGTTCTCTTTCTTTGTTGGGTCTTTGTGTGGTTTAGGTATAAGAGTAATTGTGGCTTTCGTAGAAGGTAATTCGGTAGTGATCCATCTGTTTCAATTTTGTGGAATAGTTTGGATAATATTGGTATGAGGTCTTCTATGAAGGTTTGATAGAATTCTGCACTAAACCCGTCTGGACCTGGGCTCTTTTTGCGTTGGGAGACCTTTAATGACTGCTTCTATTTCCTTAGGAGTTATGGGGTTGTTTAACTGGT